>NW_017306559.1:1406950-1432143 GCF_000935625.1 Nanorana parkeri
TTTTACATTTTATCATTTTAATTATTATTTTTTACTTATTTTTTCATAAATGTTTATTTATTTTATAATTTTTGTATCAAATTTTTTTTGATAAAAAAATGCATTCAAGTACCCTAACTATTAACAACATTGTATCTTATTTGTGTATCACTCGGCTGTAGATCCTCAAATCATCTCTGAATTGGTGCTGACACTGTCCTTCCTTCTGGAGGGGGGCTACTTTTGTTCCCCATGGTCCCTGTGTGTGTTGTAAAGTAGTAAGGAAGTGTGATGCACAAGCAAGTAGACCTGTAACCCTGCAAAAAAAAAAAAAATAGTTTTTATCTGTTGCTAATCACTCAGTTGTATTAATTTCTCATATTCCTGCAACACAAATTCTCTAAAACTAACCCTGAAGCAAAACATCAGAAATTATCTCCCCCCACCAGAGGTATTGAGACTACTCACGGAGGCAGAACAATAGAACTGGCCAGTCCTTCTGCGGGTGTGGTCTCTCCACTCTCCATAAATATCCACCAGGAATCTGGGATCATACTCAGTCTACAGAGCAACACCAACTTTCCTTCTCCTTTGAGGTGACCGGAACACAAGACTACAACATGAAAACGACATGTTCCCTTGCTTTGATCGCCATCAGTCTCTTGGTGGGTCAATTAGTTTCTCCAGCTCAAGGTCAGTCTTGCCAACATTGCAAATCTAGGCAACAAAAATCACTGTTATTTAAAGTGTATCTAATGTCAATTGTTTTCTTACAGTGTTATTCACAACAGGGTGAAGAGTTTGGGGAAGCCAGGAGAAGTTAACAATCTAGGACAATATAGCGGACCTGGAAAGTGAGCTGAATTGGAGATTTTTTTCCAAATCAGCTACGTTGGCCTATAATCTAGATTGTTCACTTCTCCTGGCTTCTCCAAACTCTTGAATAACCTTTTATGAATAACCGTGTTAGTATTAGATAAAGTGGAGAAGGGATAGAACCCCTATCAGGTTTCTTTTACTTGGTGCCAATACTATAGAGATTTATTTTGTGTTGCATAACTGGATGACATACCCAGGGCTGCATTATTCACTGTATTGTCCTACCCATGTGTACCTTGCCTTTGTTAGTTATGAATTGATCTGATTGGGATGTGTGTGTGTATTCATCCGTTTGTCTATCTTTCTGTCTGTCGCTCTATTCGTACCTTTCTTTACCCTTGTTTCCATAAAAATGTTCATGGATGGGTATCTACATTACACCTAGAGCTACATTTTCAGCACTGGAGCCTGTAGGCCCACAGCTTTGTTTGACTGATGCTACTTTTCATAAAAAATCTGTGACAACATGTAACTGATTATAGGCGCACCTCAAGTCTATCCTATTTTTATTTTATTTCATTTTATTCTATTTTATTATTCTATTTATTTTAATTTTATGTTACTTTACACTTTATTTTATTTATTTTCACTTTATTTTAATTGTATTTTATCTTACTTTACACTTTTTATTTTATTTTACTTTATTTTACTTTACATTTTTATCTGTGTATAAATTCATGTGTATCCCAAGCACACTTGAATTCACTTTTGATTGACTAGCCACCTCTCGGCTGAAAGTCTCTTCCAAACATCCACTTGTCTGTCGATAACGTAACTCTTTCTAAAATTTTTCTTTAGCTTTCCTCCTTCTAGTGTGAGCTCAGGATCCCATTTGCTTATTATATGAGTGGTCTGTAATTTCTCTGGTTAGAAAAAAAAAATGTGTGTGAAAATCCCTTTGTCTATCTTTCTGTCTGTCGCTCTATTCATAGCTTTATTTACCCTTGTTTCCATAAAAATGTTCATGAATGGGTATTTACATTACACCTAGAGCTACATTTTCCTCACTGGAACCTGTAGGCACACAGCTTTGTTTTACTGATCCTACTTTTCATAGAAATTTGTTACAACATGTAACTGATTATAGAAGCATAGAGGAATGAAGGCAGAAAAAAATTATGTGGTCCGTCAAGTCTATCCTATTTTTATTTAATTTTATTTATTTTCATTAGATTTTTTTTACTTTACAGTTATTTAATTTAATGTAATTATTATTTTTTATTTTATTTTACTTTTTTTAATTTTATTTTACTTTATACTTTATTTTACTTTTATTTTACTTTACACTTTTTATTTTATTTTACTTTATTTGACTTTACATTTTTATCTGTGTATAGATTCATGTTTATCCCAAGCATGCTTAAATACACTTTTGATTGACTTGCCACCTCTGCTGAAAGTCTCTTCCAAGCATCCACTTGTCTGTCGATAACGTAACTCTTTCTAACATTATTCTTAAGCTTCCCTCCTTCTAGTGTGAGCTCAGGATCCCATTTTCATGATCTCCGCTTCATATTGATTCATTATATGAGTGGTCTGTAATTTCTCTGGATAGAAAAAAAATTGTGTGGCCCAATCCTGGAAAAGCCGTGTCTTGGTCTCTGCTGCTTGTAGGAACACACACACTTCCCAACGTAAGAGTCTGAATAACAGGGACAGCCCAACACCGCAAAGATATGCAATGTGAGCAATGGTGGGTGGGGTGAAAGATTGGTGTGACTACACTGAGTGGTGACTTAAAGGTGACTGACCAGCGTCAGAGGGAGGAGAAGTGCCCCGGCGTCGATGGTCAGTTTTCAGAGGTGAATATTATAGTTTACGTTAAATTTAGAACAAATCACAGGACAGACCTGCGGAAACCAGGATGGTAGGAAGGTTTGAGCTCAGGTCTTCTGTGTCCACTGCTATATCCAGCCCTGATAACACTTTTCTGTTCCAACCACCTAGTTGTTTATCACCCATCATCTCTTTTTTTTTTCTGTTGCTATTTGATATTCAGGGTTTTGGTTTTTTTATTAGGTGGAATCTGTGACTTACCTCAAGAAAAGGGCCCATGCCACGCGTTTATTCCGCTCTATTACTATGATAAGCAAACGGGCACTTGCAATAAATTTATTTATGGAGGTTGTCGAGGAAATTTAAATAGGTTTCGTACTAGGGGAGAGTGCGAGAAGGCCTGCAAATGAGGAGGTATTTTTTATTCATTATTATTGTATGTTGCTGAATAATGATTAATTTCTGATTTTTCGAACCTGAATTAAATTTTTTTTCTACAGTCCCCCTCTCTGCTGATTTAAGGGTTTATTTACATACGCCCCAGACACTGTACTGGGATTACTGGATCCTGCATGTGCAGTGGCGTCGCTACAGGGGGGTAGACATGTGCGATTCGTTTCGTTACGAATTTAAATTCGTACGAATTTTCCTGAAATTCGTAGATTCGTAAGCATACGAAATCCGAATTGCAGTTTACGAATTATATCCGAAATACGAAATTCCGTTAACGAATTTCTTTGAAACAGGAACTAATATTACCCCTGTAAATGAGGTTGAACAACATGACAAGATTTTTTTTTTAAATCTGAAATACGGATCCGCTGCTGCTGAGGGTTGCATTACAATGCAGGCAGGAAATACGAAATTCCATTGACGTATTTTCGTTCCGTTACGAACATTCGTTATATTGAAGGTAAAAAGCAAAGTACATTTATATTGGAGTTGATGGTAGTTTTTTTTTATGTCCTAAATATGAAATTTGGATACAGAATTTGTATTTTGGATACAAAAACAACTACCACATCGACTCCAATATTAACAAAGGTATTTTTGCTTTTTAACTTCATCATAACGAATGTTCGTAAAGTTACGAAAATGTGCCGAAACTAACGAAAATCCGTATTTCGTACGAATCCGAATTGAGTTTCGGATACGAATTACGAAATACGAAATAACGGATATTACGAAAGGGAACAAATTTTTTGACGGCGCACAAGTCTACAGGGGGGCCCCCCTAGGTTATCACTTGCCTCCCCCTCCCCGTGTGCACCCGCCCCGGTAAAAGTGGCGGCAGTCCCGGCGCTAGCGCAAGGCAAGAGAAATGGAATCCCTGTCCCAGCAGATATCTGTGCCCGGGCCGGTTATCACACAGTTATCTGCTTGTACACAGGGTTCTCTCCGCTGCAGCCTCACAGACTGTCAGCGGTTTCTCCCTACAGGCAGGCACGACCCCCGCAGTTTACTTACCTTTCAGCGGTGTCTGTGCTCCTCTCCTGCTGACAGCTCCGCGATCGTCTTCATTCCAGCAGCTGACAGCAATAGCCAGCCTGCTATTGGCTCTTAAATTGAAAAAAAGTTAAAAAAATAAAAAGTAAAATAAACTACAATTAAAAATCCCCCATAAAATGAAAGGCCCCAGCCCCTGAAGCCATGCACAGCCGCACAACTTAAAAAAAAAAGCAGCCTCTGGGGAGATAAACCCTGCTATAAATGTAAGGGGGGTTGCAATTTGACCAAGTTACACCCTAGCAATGTGGTCCAGGCTAGTGCTAGCGCAAGGATGTATAGGGAGCCAACTAATGGGGGAGAGGGGGGGGGAAATCCACCTTCTTCTGTGTAGGCAAAAATCCTTGCACCGGCCCTGAGTGGCGGATCCAGGGGTGGACTTACCCGGCTAAATGAAGCCCCCGGCCGCAGGTGCAGTGGCTACCTCCCTCCGCCACCTGCACCGCTACAGATGCGGCTCTGTAATCGGGCAGCTGCTCGCTCCTCGATGGGGTCCTCAAGAGCCCCCAGCGGGCTGCCCTCTAACATGCTTGACAGCCAGCGGCGGTCTACAGTGGGCGAGAGTGCCAGACATAGAGCGGAGTAAGGCCAGAACCATGCAGGGAGCCCAGTGGGAGGAGAGCACCATCCCCCAGCCTGTCACCCCTTTCATGGACTTACTAGGAGTCCTCACATCTCCTGACCACTCACACTACTGCTACATGGATGGCAAAAGTGGCAGGCAGGGGCGGGGAGAAGGCGGGGGAAGAGGCAGAGCGGGAGGGGGGCCAAGTAGCTGCACAATGGGCCTCTGGGTTGTACTTGCCCCCTGGGCTAAAAGTTGCCAGTCAGCCCCTGCTGTATTCCGCACCTACTGGGTGCTGAGAGCTGATTTAATTGCGGATGGCATCGGCCGTTGCAGTATTCATGATTGTGAGCGGTGTTGGACTACATGTCGGAACGGCAGGGCGCAGATGCCATCCGCAATTAAATCAGCTCTCGGCGCCCAGCGGTTGCGACATGCAATGAAAATTATTAGTGCCCCCCCCAGATTTGACTGTGGTATCTTATGTGCCCCCCCTATATATTGTTCCTAGAGTCGCCACTGTGCAAGTGTTTTGTGCTCTGGGGTGTAGTGGTCAGATACAATCAGCAACAATTCATTGAAAAACATGTAGACAGCCATTGACCTCTGTCTGAAAATGCTAGTTGTCTGGCTGGTGTGAGTGACTGGCTTTTCAATGGGAGTAAACAATATCCCAGGATTGTTGAGCAGTGGGAGTACAAAATTACCAAGTGCCTGTGGTAAGAGTTGGTATGCGTAGAAATAGTGCACCATTATCAATGAATGATGTCAGTGGGAGCAATAATGTCCCATCATTAGTATCAGTTGGAGGAATAATGCCCTATCAATAATGTCAGTGGAGTAATAGTACCCCATCGGTGATGTCAGTGCCCCATTATAGGTGTGAGTGGAGTAATTGTGCCCCATTGTAAGTGTCAGTGGCAAGAATGGTGCACCATTGTAGGTGTCAGTGGGAGGAATGGTGCCCCACTGTAGGTCTTAGTGGAATAATAGTGTCCCATCGTTGGTGTCATTGGGAGTAATAGTGCCCCATTGTAGGTGTCAGTGGAGTAATAGCGCTCCATTGTAGGTGTCAGTGGGAGGAATGGTGCCCCATTGTAGGTGTCAGTGGGAGGAATAGTGTCCCATTGTTGGTGTCATTGGGAGTAATAGTGCCCCATTGTAGGTGTGAGTGGAGTAACAGTGCCCCATTGTTGGTGTCAGTGGGAGGAATAGTGCCCCATTGTTGGTGTCAGTGGAGTAATAGTGCCCCATTGTAGGTGTCAGTGGAGTAATAGTGCCCCATTGTTGGTGTCAGTGGGAGGAATAGTGCCCCATTGTTGGTGTCAGTGGAGTAACAGTGCCCCATTGTAGGTGTCAGTGGAGTAATAGTGCCCCATTGTTGGTGTCTGTGGAGTAACAGTAAAGCAAAACAAACGACAAACGCACTCAACAATTTGTTACCAGTTATACAGTAAGGTGCACACGAAATGGGCTTTGAACAGTAGAACAGTAGAAAGGCATCATGGCACACTCACAAACCAGCATGTAAAACAACTTGTCTCACCACTAAGGACAATGACAGAGGTTTGGATACACGTCTTCTGCAAAGGATGTGTAAGCCGCACTGCCGCGCCAAGGCACCTCTTATAGTGCGGTCCTAACTCTAAACTATGAGAGTCTCCATCTTGGAGCACATGGGGGCAGAAGATATCAAATTGGGTGCAGGCCTGTCAGGAGGACGCCCCACCTCCTTAAAGGTACAGAGACACACAAGGGATCCCGCACATCCCATTGGCAGCTGAGAAACCCCATGCGTCGCTGCACCAAATCGGTAAAGCAAAACAAACGACAAACGCGCTTACACATCCTTTGCAGAAGACGTGTATCCAAACCTCTGTCATTGTCCTTAGTGGTGAGACAAGTTGTTTTACATGCTGGTTTGTGAGTGTGCCATGATGCCTTTCTACAGTGGAGTAACAGTGCCCCATTGTTGGTGTCAGTGGGAGGAATAGTGCCCCATTGTTGGTGTCAGTGGAGTAATAGTGCCCCATTGTTGGTGTCAGTGGGAGGAATAGTGCCCCATTGTTGGTGTCAGTGGAGTAAGTGCCCCATTGTAGGTGTCTATGGGGGAATATTGACTCAAGGGTCAGTTAAAGGCAAGCAAAGGGCTGCATCTGACCCTCAGGCTGCAGTTTGGAGACCATTGATCTGTAACATACATGGTATCGGCAATGGATCATTTAACTTTATTAATTGCTCATTTGTAATGACATGGGATTTTTTTCTCTATCTTTTATCCAGACAGATGATGAAACCGATACTACATTCACTATGGCGTAACTTTGGGATATCAACCTGGAAAGACCAGATCATGTTTATATTATGAGCCGAGACTGTTAATCGACATCGTGGTGTATTGGAAAGTGTTGTGATCCTCTCAAAGTATCACAAGGGTGGGATTAATCACTTGAGATTACCTCTGATTTCATTTTTTTAAATCATGGAAAAACTAATAAAATGATATGAACTCTGATTTGTTGGTCCATTGAAAATGAGCGTATGTGTGTGCGTGTGTGCATGTGTATGCTTTCAATGAACTTCTCTCATTCATTTTCTTTTGATCTGTTAGAAATGCCACGGAAGGTGTTTTGTTATCTCTGTTCACAAAAAAATCAGGCAGGAATAAAGAGGGGGGGCTGAAAAAAAGAGAAAACTACAGTAATGGAGTCATCACATGTAAGGAATAGCTGCCATGAATTATATTTTTGTTCTTGGATTTGGACATATAGAGCAGAAATCAAATACATGTACTGTACATATATACAGTATATATTTACTGTATATATGTATGTATTCTTGGCATTCCTTCAATTAGGCATTATGCCATTTTCATACATGAGCCTCAGCTTGTCTACTGGTTACTTCTGGCTTAAAGTACAATTAAACTGTTTTTTTATTTGTTTTGCATATTTCTACTGCTAGCAAGCAGTAGATATATGCAAAAACAAGTAATTACCAAAAAGGTAATTACTTACCTTGGCCGGCCGGTCGCTCCTGTCTGAAGATCTGAAGCTTCTTGAGCGGCCGTCCAGGATCATGGGGCGGGTGCATGTGCAGTAGAGATCTTCGGCAGGGAGAAGCGGAGAGACACAGTGGAGCTGAATGCACGCAACCGTGAGCGTGCATGCGGACAGACACCATGGGACACGAGGAGTCAGCGCTGGATCTGAGACTGGCACCAGCGCTGGAGGGATTTACAAGTGGAAGGATGAAGATGATCGGATCAAGGGGCATCATTTAAGGTAAGTCCTTATAGCGCAATGTGGGGGGTCATTGATGTACTCAATATACACTGAGTGGCCAGATTATTATGATCACCCCATCAATACTTCGTTGGGCCACCTTTTGCTTTCAATACTGCGGCGATTCTTCTTGGCATTGACTCCACGAGATGTTGAAAGGTGATGCTAGGAATCTGACACCATGCCTGATGCCTGATGACAAATGTTCAACCTCTCGGAACATAAACTGACTATACACAAAACTTCCCTGTTAAAGAAAGGCCTAAATTTTGCCCCGGACGCCAAACCCGATCCTTTTATCTTATTCAAAGATCTGAACAAATTTATTAGGTTACTTACACTCCGGAGACACTATTCCCACAGTACACCCACAACCATTCCAGATTTAGCTGTCCCGAACATATCTTTAGAAATGGAGGTCATAACGGACATATTCGATAAACAGGACGGTGACATCCTCAACACCTTGTACGAGCTTATGGATCTCAACTCCACTTTTGAGCCTGATTTGGAAGCTTTGGTCAATCCTGCTATTATCCACACCAACCTGAGACCAAAATCAACCTTTTTTCCAGCACACTCCAAAGGTTCCTTCATTGATACATTTTATCATGTGGTGTATGCCGATCTTGAAATGAGATCTGGTGATTGTGGGGGCCACCTAAGCAAGGTAAAGTCTCCCTCATGTTCTTGAAACCACTCCTGCACAATACGAGCACCGTGGCATGGCGCATTGTCTTGTTGGAAGAAGCCATCTCCATTGGGATACGCCTCAACATGATCGGATGAACTTGATCAGCAACGATACTTTGGTATGTTGTGCTATTCAGACGTTGTTCCACACGAATTAAACAGGCCCAAATCATGCCAGGAAAGCACGCCCCGAACCATAACACTGCCCCCACCAGCTTGAAGGGTTGTACTCATGCATGTGGGGTGCATGCTTTCATGCTGTTCCCACCAAATTCTCACTCTGCCATCTGCATGATGCAACTGGAAACGTGATTCAACGGAACACATGACTTTTTTCCAATGCTTGACTGTCCAATCCTTGTGTTCCTCTGCAAATTGGAGACGTTTTATCTTGTTAACTGCAGACAGCAAAGGTGTTCGAACAGGCCTTTAATCCGAAAAAATTTTTTTAGTCTTTGCACATGTCTAATAATATGTGTGTGTGTGTGTAAAACAAAAACACTCCCCCACACACATACACACACACACCCGGGGGGGGGGGGGGGTTGTTTTTAATTTATTTTTTATTACTATTATTTTTACGGTTGGGGGCTTCGGGGAAATATTGGAGGTCTAAACAGACCCATGACAATTTTTTATTGTTAAAAGCCAACATATTTTAGAGATCGTAAGAAGAGAATGCACTTCTTACAATCCCTCCCATTGTGAGAAGGTCACAGTGTGCAGTGACATCAGAGGAAGCCATTCCAGTACAGAAGAGCCGGTACATCTGTGCAAGACGGAAGGGAAGGTCGGAGTTCAGATATAAATCTAAATAAGGAGACAAATCTAATTTTCACATACGTAAACCTAATCAATTATAATCAAATTAAACTGAAAATGCAGATTCAGTGTTCCTTGTACGTTTTATAATGATTGGACTAATTAAATGTCAAAGTTATTTTAAAATTCGGTCTGTAAGTAATCGTGTGCAAATTTGAATATTGGAAATGTAACTTTTGCTGATAAAAAGAGATGTGGCTTCTCTTAGGTGGCCTGTCACATGAACATTGCCAGTGCTGAGGGTATAGGAAGGGCTGATATCACATGATCTCTGCCAGTGCTGAGGGTATAGGAAGGGCTAATATCACATGATCACTGCCAGGGCTGAGGGTATAGGAAGGGCTGCTATCACATGATCACTGTCAGTGCTGAGGGTATCGGAAGGGCTGATATCACATGATTATTGCCAGTGATGAGGGTATAGGAAGGGCAGATATCACATGACCACTGTCAGTGATGAGGGTATAGGAAGGGCAGATATCACATGACCACAGCCACCGCTGAGGGTATAGGAAGGGCTGATATCACATGATCATTGCCAGTGATGAGGGTATAGGAAGGGCTGATATCACATGATCATTGCCAGTGATGAGGGTATAGGAAGGGCTGATATCACATGATCATTGCCAGTGATGAGGGTATAGGAAGGGCTGATATCACATGATCATTGCCAGTGCTGAGGGTATAGGAAGGGCTGATATCACATGATCATTGCCAGTGCTGACGGTATAGGAAGGGCAGAAATCACATGATCATTGCCAGTGCTGACGGTATAGGAAGGGTAGATATCAAATGATCATTGCCAGTGGTGAGAATAGAGGAAGGGCAGATATCACATGGTGTGGCGGAGCACTCCTCCATTCAGTGACAGACGCTGGTCCCTGCAACTCAGAGAGTGTGCTGCCATCTAGTGGCCAGTTGAAGCGCTGTTCTATATTCCCACATGCTCTTCTGAACCTGTTTCTTTATTGTTGATTTGGATGTTTTGAAATGCACTCCCATTGTTCATTCATTATCCCCTGTGCATTAGACATGTGTGATTTGTTTCGTTCCAAACTGAAATTTGGACAAATATCGGCATATTTGGACATTCAGATGCATCCAAATTTCCAAATGAAAGACATAACGATTCAGCGCGTATCCAGATTTTTCAATAATGAAATTCGGATGCATCCAAACTTTTTCCGAATGTCATTTGAAATGAACTTCTAATTTTAAAATAAAAAAGATTAAAAACCAGTTTGGAGTCCCCTCCCCAATTTATACCAGACTCTTTAGGTCTGGTAGGAACTTTAGGGGGAACCCCAATGCCCCCAAAAAAATAAAAAAATGGGGCCCCCACTATAATCCCTTGATTCAAGCAGCAGACTGTCAGAGCGGGAAAGGGGGGAAGACGAGCGTGTGCCCCCCTCCCCTGCACCATACCAGGCCACATGCCCTCAATATGGGTGCTTTGCTGGGGGGTACCCCCTGCCAATGAGGACAAGGGCCCAGTGGCGTCACAAGAGGGTTGCGGGGGATGCGGCCCGCACCCGGGTGACACTGGAGGGGTGACAGCAAAATGACTGACAGTCATTTACACAACACTGGTCACTGCCAGTGCTGAGGATATAGGAAGGGGCTGACATCACACAGTCATTGCCATTGCTGAGGATCTGAGAGGGGCTGACATCACATGGCCATTGCCAGTGATGAGGGCCTAGGAAGGGGCTGCTATTACATGGTCATTGCCAGTGATGAGGTCTAGGAAGGGGCTGCTATTACATGGTCATTGCCAGTGTTGATTAATTAGGGGGGCTGACATTGCAGTCATTGGCAGTGCTGGGGATCCAAGAAAGGATGATATCACATTGTCATTACCAGTGCTGAGGATTTAGAAGGGCTGGCATCACATAGTTTTCCCAGTGCTGAGGATCTAGAAGGGCTGGCATCTAGGGTTGCCACCCTTTTTTCATGCAAATTGTTCACATTTGTTTCTGCGGAAATGTTAATGTTTTCTTGTGTAGGACAAATGTAACTGTCGGAAAATACACAATTATGGCCACTAGATGGAGCGGAGGAGTATATGAAATACTTATTTCTTATGCTTCTCACCTCCATCAAGTGGCCGTAAAGCAGTATTTTCCGACAGTTACATTTGTCCTGCGCAAAAATGCAACTTTGCCTGTGTAGGCCAAAAATCCTAGCACCGGCCCTGAGCACAACTGATTGGCTGATTGCTTTGCTTCTCCTTTCCCCAGTCTTTGCTATACAGGGAGTGCTTGAGGCTGATACCAAATCAAATTACGGTACATACATTGGTTGCGTTTCAAGAATTAATTTAATGATCTATTAAAGAATACAGAGCTGCATTATATATCTGTCTGGAGAACAGGTGCAGTTACTCTTATATATATTGAATTATTCCTCATAGCCTACCAAGCGTGTGACTTTTCCCGGACTCCCTGCTTCTGATTTACTTGAGAAATTCCAATATAGCCAAAAGAAAAAAAAAAAGAAAGAAAATCTCTAGCATTTGTATTTTATTTTTCGTTAAAAAAAAATCAAAAATCAATATTTCTCCCATTTTTTCTAAATCAGTGACATATTCATCAGTTTACAGAGTACATATTTCCACCCCCATGTGTATTCTCAGTCATTCTGAAATCGCTGCAAAAGACAGATCAGACTCCACACTGTAAAAGAGATAAAAGCCATTAATGCTCCGATTCTGTATCATTTATATCAGTATGCTTTTATCTGGCATTGTGTACTCAAGCTTAAAAAGCTAGCACGAAAAAAGAATTCATAGGGGCTGATGTGAAAAAAAAGGATTTGCCCAGCATATAGCTGAGAGCATGTCATTTGCATCATTGCATGACATTAGATCTGCTTGATGGAGCCAAGGGACAAAGGAATTTCCTTTGCTCCTTGGCGCTATCTATCAGCTATAATGCTGTGCGAATGGCATTTCCCCCAGCGTATAGCTCAGGGGTCAGCAACCTTAAACACTCAAAGAGCCATTTGGACCAGTTTCCCACAGAAAAGAAAACACCGGGAGCCACAAAACCCTTTTAACATCTAAAATGAAGATAACAAGGTATATATTGTTTTTTACTGGGCGGGATTACATTGAAATGTGTGACCACGTCAGCGGTCACACATTCCAACCTAGTCACAAACTTTGATAGAACAGCGGCCCTGTCTAATCATTTCATCAGAGAAATAGATTATAATAGGCAACATTATAATAAGCTTTTCTAATTCTAAACTTTTCTAATTAAATGAAATAACAGCACACAGTTACACCCGTACCCCCTCCCCCTGCCCCCCATTCGGACTCAGCTGCCAAGCCTCACAGCCAGCATCCCAGCCAGACGGTGTGCAGTGCAGGGGACGGGGCGTGTGACACACACTTCTCTCCCACCGTCTGTTACTAGGGACGCGGCCGGGAAAGAGGAGGTGAGTCACAGGACCCGCCCCCTTGCTGAGAAGCCGGTTGGCAGTCCGGGGCCATAAGACCCTTCAGTGCTGCTTATTCCACCAGGGGAGGTGCCCAGGACCGGACCTCACTGGGCACAGGCCCAGCCTCAGGCCCCGGTGCAGCCGCACCAGCGGTAGTTCCGCCCCTGGACAGGGAGCCACAGCAGAGGGATGAAAGAGCCACATGCGGCTCCGGAGCCGCAGGTTGCTGACCCCTGGTATAGCTGGACAAATGCTATTTACACAACATTACAGCTTTTATACATCAGCCCCTTAGTTTTGCTGGAATGGAGAAGACCCCAGGGCTAGTGTGAGGAGGAGGCATTAGGATGCAATCAATCCCCAAAAATAATTATGGTACCCGCTTACCAGAGTTGAGACAAGGTCCTCTGACACCCAAGGTGAAAGTGTGTCTCCTCTCAGATCAGAGGGATAGGGCTTGTACCTCTGCACCTACAGTGGTCAAGCCGGGGCAGAAATGGCAGCCAGTGTCAGTCAACCAGGCCTGAAATTACCACCTTTCAGTGAATGGAAAAGTCAACAGAATGGGTTATTGTTGACTTGTTTTTAAAGGAGCAAGGTCCAAGTTGTCATCATTTCCTTGGCTTTGGCCAATGGCATTGAAGAACCTATATGTACATGGTGTGAGGATTAGCTTCAAATGGTAGTGCATTCAGGACACATCCATTCGTATACAACTTCTTTTTAGGGCTTCCTGCCAACTTTTATTTAAACATTCACGTAGGATTTTTCCCTCCCAGGGGTTTCTCCAGCATAAAGTACAGCCTTTCTGCTAATGGCAAAATAGCATTTCTAATGTCTCTCCGACTTCAGGTTGTGTTTTTAACAAAACCTTTCCCACACAGGCTGTATCAGACACACTTGCCACACAGGCTCAGCCTTGTCCCCTGGCCACATAGGCTGGTTTTCACCACACAGGTGATCCGCTCCCCCCAGTCTGCCTGGCACACAGACTGGTTCCAGGGAGGGGCTTCTTTCTTGGGAGGCTGGGTGTTCTTGTAGAGGCCCTAACAAGCCAGCTAGCTTCAGCTGGGCTTGTTACCTCCAAGCCTCCAGCCCTCTGAGCACTTCCCCCTAGAGGAAGATCTTCAGTATTATATCTGAATCTAGGGCATACAACTCTGCCATCTTGGCTAGACTCAGACATTTTCCTCTGCCGGATGGGTAGAAAACTGGTTGCAGGACCGCATCCAGAGATTAGGGATAAATGACACTATATGGTCCTCATACTTGTTCCAAGTCAATGATGGATGTTTACCAATGAAAATAGTTAGCACAGCACAGGCGAGTACAAAGCGAATGCAACATCATTAGACATGCGCAGAACGGACATCTGATCACTATTTCGGCCATGCCAATAAAAGGTATATAGGACCATCCTAGCTAAATTGCTACCCAGCTCCTGAACAGTTATGGGCTTGCAAGCAATTTCAGTTGTCTGTCATGGCTCACCACTAAATAACTGGTGAACCTTTGCAAGTCCTAGGTAAATGCGGTATCAACAACATGAATCTGGTGTTCCAACGCCAGACTGCTATGGCGAATTATCGATGATTCAGGGTTCTCCCAGCCGGAATACAGCGTTGGTGCAAGCAATTTTACAGGGCAGCAGCCAATTACCAAAAGCTGCAATAAATAAGCCCCAATGACTCCCTAGGCATAATTGGGGTGAAAGTACTAAAGCTTTTAGGTAGGCAATGACATCTCCCATATTTCTAGGTTGATGAGTTCCCTTTAACTTGCATTGTAAAAAAATAATTGCTAAAAAATGTTTTATTAATTGAAATCTGATTGGTTGCTAGGAACGACAGTTTCCTCTTCTCTATCATTCATATATAATCCTCAGTGTGTCCCACCTTGACCCTCTTTGGATGCATTTTATGGGATCTATAAAATCTCTATCACTGCTGTCCATACTTACTTAAAATCGGAAAGGTCGCCATTCTCTGGCTTCAGGCAGGCCTTCTCACATTCCAGTTTGGTCCAGAAATTATTGGCATTTCCAAAGCAGCCGCCATAGTTAAAAATGTGGCATTTATTTTCAGAGCTGTTGTAGTAGTAGCGCAAGATATCGTTATCGCACATGCCGGGATCCATAGGTAACTGGCAGGTATCACCTACAGTGAAATGACAGTGTTATTAATTGTGATGTTTCCAACATTTTGATTGGATGGAAAATGTGACCTATTGTTCTGGGCTAAAATAGTCCTAAACTACAGTATACACAACAGGGCACGATATTGTCTTGATTGGTGGAGAGAGATTGGCGCCCTTTCCCAAGAAGCGAAATGCAGAGAGTTGACACTTTGGACCTCTTCGGATCCCTTTAAATCCCTTTGGACCCCTTTGGACCTCTTTGGATCCCTTTGAAGGGGCAGCTGCTTTGGGTCCCACAACAATGACTGGGCCCAGGGCAACTGCCCCTTTTGTCCTGTGTTAAAGACGGCCCTGCCCACGAGATAGAGAGAAAGAAGACCCTTACCCATAAAACACCTGCACCCACCAAAAAAAGCTAACCAAAAGCTGTAAATTCAATTCATACATGCAAAAACCTACCCTTGCAATGGGGCTACCCCCACACTGCAATGCTTAAGTGTAGGGATGCACCGATACTTTTCAGATACCAGTGCTGATACTTGGCATTTTCACGAAAACTACCAAGATTGTAGCGGTTGCAGCGGTTGCAGCTGGGGCCTGATTCTGGCGCTCCACCACTGTCCTGAAATCATTACTCTGTATTGTTTTAGAAATTGTCACATGACAGTAAACAAAAATGTATCAAGCCCAGGGACGGAAGAGGAGTCGGGGCCCAGGGACAGAAGAGGAGTCGGGGGGCAGCAACCACGAAGGCGGACAGCGCTGACAGGTAAGTGGTGTGCAGCCCATCTGAGACCCTGCAGAGCTCACCATAGAGAGTCTATGGAGGGTTCTGCAGGGTCACTCTCAGGTGGGCTGTTTGGTATATCAGGTGGGCTCTGCAAGTGGCATAACTAGTAAACACGGGGCCCCATACAAAATTTTGCTATGGGGCCCTGTGATTTCTAGTTACGCCCCTGGTGCATCCCTTTATTTATATTTATATTTATAAAAACAAAATCAAACATTAAAACAGAGATGCACAAATCCCAGGAGCTCCGTGTGCTCCTTACAAATGACAACGGCCTCTTAACTTTTGCAATTTTCTCTAGTCTAGTCTTGGAGCCGGAAAAGTACTTGTACTTGTACCGTGTACGGTACTTGGCATCGGTGCATCCCTAGTTAAGTGTTCATTTTGTCTAGGGGGCTTAAAGATGTATTACTCATCCACCAGCTTCTTCTGGACTTCTACCAATCCCTACAACACCTTTATCCCTGGGCTACGGTGGTCTAAGGACATGTAACGTCATCAGGTCGAATGCATTGACGTGCTTTAGACATGAAGACACCAAAGGACAGTCCATAGCTGGAGAAGAGGGGGAGAGAGATGAGTGTTGGCCGCCGTGGGAGCCACGATCAGGTGAGTAACACAGCTTTATTCTCCACCTTGAGCCCACTAAACAAAACTAGCACCTATGGTTCAGTTCTTCGTTAACAAAGATATTGTAGCGCTGGAATCCCTTACAGATGAAAGAAGCCATTGCGTGGCTCACCCTGCCAGCATTCTGTACACTCTTAACTCAGCAGCTGAATTATTTGCAGTGTTTGAGGTCCACTCACCAGTTCCCGAGGTTACTGTTAATTCGGATCCAGTGTCCACCCTGCACAGTGAAAGAAACCATTAGGAGGTTGATGATTGGAGCAATGGAAAATACATAAGACAAAACATTGCAATGCACGATGTACATACAACAAGCCCTAGTTGTTTAAACTTTTAGGTGCGTCGCAGGCCATTAATTTGGGCAGAATGCAGTGCGCCACAGCGTGACTCAATGCACAGTGTGCATGTTGTGGTGCATTAGGATCAGGTGTAAATGGGTCCTCAGAAGTCAGATCCCCCACCACCATCACTCGCAGCTCTGTTCCTGCCCAACTTCGTGTGCCCTCTTCTGTTACATTTTACATAATATGAAGGAAATATAAACAGTGCAGGGATGACGGGAACCCTCATAATGGGCACAGCAGGGGTGCAGGCCGGGGAAGTTAGTGCAGAGATGGTGGGACCCTCATAATGGGCACAGCAGGGGTGCAGGCCTGGGAAGTTAGTGCAGGGATGGCGGGACCCTCATAATGGGCACAGCAGGGGTGCAGGCCGGGGAACTCAGTGCAGGGATGGCGGGACCCTCATAATGGGCACAGCAGGGGTGCAGATCTGGGAACTCGGCATTAAAGTCTTACCAATAAGATGCCAGAGAGATTGAAAAAACTGTCAGCTGGTTTTACTCTCATCTCTTACATCTCTAGAGCTGCCCATACACCTTGCGATCATCAGGCAAAACTTTTTGTCCGATGATCGAACCGTCGTACGATTTTCATACGGTGGCCCAATCCTGCACCGATTATCCCAAGGTTCATTCAGCGGTAGTTTAAAAAAAACCACCTGGACGAATTGCGGTAATCGACCACGCGCATTTTCGTTTTTGTGCTGAGCAGTGTTAATCGTACGACTTTTGACGTACGGAAACGCCACCAACCTTGCGAAAATTGTACGATCGACCGAAGTTTTCAAACATGCAGGAAAGACAAAAGTCGTACGATTGTACAGTATTGGCGGTTGAACACTCCCCATATACCTTGCGATTGTAGTACGAAAAGTCGATCGCATACGATTATCGTACGATAATCGCAAGGTGTATGGGCCCCTTAAGCTAGTAGATGGACAGCTGCTGGTGACTGCTCTGTCCTTTGTGACCTTGTACTGGACAGGAAGTTCAGGGAAGATGAGCTGAGCGAGTTGGAGCTGAGCTGGAGTTGGAGAGAGTTGTAAGTGGTTTAATCAGCATCTTTACTTAATGAATGAACAACGTGAACATAACAGCCTGTCCAGTTTCATGACTTTGGATAGTTCACCTCAGACAGGAAGGCATGCTGATGCTCTCTGAACATAGTGTCTAGCTACACTGGTAGACCGATTTAGGGAAGGAGAACAGCAACCCATAAGGGGAAACTCTGAAAATCCAGAACACTATATTTTGCTACGGAAGGGCGCTATCTATTCCACGAGGGCCCAAAATGGTTCTCTCTGCTCCCCTCTTCCTCAGCTTCCTGCTGCCGGCAGCCCCTGGGAAGACTCCTCTTCTGCTATATATACCCTCCAACTGGCAGAGAGAGACCCCTGGAGAGAAACTAAGGGCAATACACCCCCTGCACCCCAACACATAGTAACAGGGCCTGACAGACACAGACAGGGTCCTGAACGTTTCTTGGTGTTGTTGTGGTGGTACATGTTACCGGGAAGGGAGGGAGGAGGGTTGCTACTGGTACCCCTAGCTCTCTCCGGAGTCCTGCCCAGCTCACTGAAGTCACTGGCTGCCAGGAGCTGGGCTAGAGCATCACAGGTTGCTCAGAGCTCCAGAAAAGGGGCAGCAGGTGTGCCAATGTGCAGCTGTGCAGGTGACCCCACCTGAGACTATTTCCCCAGGCAGCCTCGTTAAAGGGATGGCCCTGCCTTGATGGGTGGATGCCAGTCACTCTACATTGGCATGCAGGCCACCCTAGGTAATGCCCACATGTGATGCTGAGCCTCCATGATTGAAAGAACTGCAATCAATAAATGCTAGGGGCTTCATGATGGTGGGCCCCTCCTTATGAGAAGCTCACAGTGTGCAGTGACATCAGAGGAAGCCATTTTAGTCCAGGAGGGGAGCCGGTACAACTGTGCAAGACTGAAGATCAGCTTATTTATTTCCCGCATAACTGGAAGCAAAGGAAAAACAGGGCCGGCGCTCTCATTAGGATAGTTAGCCTATCTAAACCCTAGAATAACAATGTAACATATTGCAGCTTAACAGTCCTTAGATGTGGCGGCTGCATTCATTTTCTTTTTTCATGTTTTTTCCCCCTGGTGATCCTGCCAGTAACACACTTCCTGTCCGAGGGTGGTAACTAGGGATGCACCGATACCAGTATTTCGGCATCGAGTACGAGTAACTATATATTTTTTTCTGGTACTCACCGATACCGAATACCGATACTGGAAATCCCATTCAGGAAGCCAGGCGGCGTGTCATTATTCTCCACCTGACTTCCTGATTAGCCGGGAAGCCGTCCCCATGCTTCTCGTCACTAGGTGACAAGAAAGCATGGAGCCGGCTTTCTAGCCAATCAGGAAGCCGGGCGCTGTGTAATGACGCGGCGACCAGCTTCCTGATTCGCCAGAAAGCTGGCTCCATGCTCCCTCGTCTCGAGTACTCACCCAAATACTCGGCATCGGCACAGATACTAATACTAGTATCGGTATCGGTGCTTCCCTAGTGGTAACACTCACTCACTGTATTGTATGTATTGAGGATCAGCATTGTCACACTAGGACAGGACTACAGAAAGCTCTCTCTCTCTCTCTCCTGTTATCTATGGGAGGTATTCTGTATTCCTCAGAGAGAACTGGAAACAATGTAACTGATAGCAAGGCATCACGGTATAATATCAGCTGGAAATATTCCTGGCAGGATCAACAGGTATTTATTTGCACTTATGGAACAGCAAAACCCAAATGCATTTTAGTAGAATATTTAACGAGTCAAAAGGGGGCAAATGAGAGATGTTTATTGTTAGGGGTTTACAGACCTCTAAAGCATAACTCTGGGCTCAGGATCCCCCTACCCCCTACCCATGGGGATTGGGGTACCCCCCCAAAAAATCAGCTGTGGTGATGTTACAGGTCCTCTTCACTCTTTATTTTCCTCAGACAGCGGGCTGATCCTAAGTGTGGCCCTGGGTCCTATTGGGTAGGGGAATACCTGTTACCCCTGCAGCATGCGTTGGTGCCTCCAATTAGCTTTGCTATCCTAAAGTGACGTACAATCCAGCAGAGGAACCACAGCGTGCACTGGGGGAGCAAGTATTCTACACAGCTGTAAGAGTGGAATATATGTTACCCCTGCAGCATTCTTGGTCCTGTAGTGACGTACAATCCGGCGGGAGGAACCACAGAGTGCAGTGGGGAAGCAAGTATTCTACACACCTGGAAAAGTGGAATACATGTTACCCCTGCAGCATGCTTTGGTTTCTCCCATCATCTTCTATGTCCTATAGTGGCTTTCAAGCCAGCAGAGGGACCACAACGTGCAGTGGGGGAGCAAGTATGCTACACACCTGGAAGATTGAAATACCTGTTATCCCTGCAGCATGCTTTGGGTTCTCCCATCAGCTTCTATGTCCTACCGTGGCTTTCAAGCCAGCAGAGGAACCACAGTGTGCAATGGTGGAGCAAGTATACTACACACCTGGAAGATTGGAATACCTGTTATTCCTGCAGCATGCTTTGGGTTCTCCCATCAGCTTCTATGTCCTATAGTGGCTTTCAAGCCAGCACAGGAACCACAGCGTGCAGTGGGGGGAGCAAGTATACTACACACCTGGAAAAGTGGAATACCTGTTACCCCTGCAGCATGCTTTGGTTTTATCCTGTCATCTTCTATGTCCTATAGTGACGTATAGTCCTATAGTCCTATAGTGATAGTTCCACACCTGGAACAGTGGAATACCTGTTGCAGCTGGGGAGAAAAGACACCTTATCTTTTACAGGGCGTGCATTGCTTACACGTAATAAATGCAGATAAGCACATGTATGTCATTGCCCATGTGAATGGGGCCCTAGTGGGCCTCACACGCAGTCATTGACCCAAAACAGGACCTTGGCTGATGCTTGGTCAGTGACTCACTTCAATACAATGACTTCCTATGAAAACAGGTTGGGTAAGCCCGTGTTACACATTAACAAGAAGATAAGCTCTGACGATCCCTGCACTGGCTTCCACCCCCCACCCCCTCTCTGCCGATCCCTCCACTGACTTCCACTCGGCCAAAGGATAAAATTCTAAATATTAACAATGACTTATAAATCCATCCACAACTCCGCCCCCGGATATATCTCCAACCTTGTCTCAAAGTATCACCCTCACTGTCCCCTCTGCTCTTCCCAAGACCTCCTGCTTTCCAGCTTCCTCATCTTCTCCTCCCATACTCGCCTCCAGGACTTCTCTAGAGTCTCTCCCATCCTCTGGAACTCTTTACCCCAACCTGTACGTCTATCTACCACCTTGACTGCCGTTAGGCGATCCCTAAAGACCCATCTCTTCAGGGAAGCCTATCCCACCTCAACCTAACCGCTCAACCATCACGTTCTCAGACAATTCATTCTCACACGGCTACCTCCTCATGTATCACTTGCCCCCCCCTTTTAGATTGTAAGCCCTCAGGGGCAGGGCCCTCCTTACCATCTTGTCTTGAATTGTATTGTGACTGTAATGTCTTCCTTATATTGTAAAGCGCTGCGCAAACTGTTGGCGCTATATAAATCCTGTATAATAATAATAATAAGCTTACTTGGCGTCGATGTTCTTCCTCTTCAGGCAAGCTCTTTCACATGTATATTTACTATTGAAGTTATTGGGGTTTCCGTCGCAGCCCCCATAGAAGAAGAGCAGACATCTGTCCTCTGCGCTGTTGTAGTAGTAGCGTGCCACCATGAGTTCACATGGGCCAGCTTCTTTGGATAGGTAACAAATGTCACTGGCATCTGGAATGGGATATTATTCATCATACATCAATACATTCATCAGAGGGGACAATATCACTTACAGCTCAGCCATGATTGATTGAGCGGGGGAAGGGTGAGAATTAGGGATGCACCGATACCGGTATTTCAGTATCGAGTACGAGTACCGATATTTTTTTTCAGTACTCGCCGATACCGAGTACGGGAAGTCCCATTCAGGAAGTCGGGCAGCATGTAAAGACTCACCACTTGGCTTCCCGATTAGCAGGGAAGCCATCCCCATGCTTCTCTTCAATAGATGATAAGAAAGCATGGAGTCGGCTCTCTGGCCAATCAGGAAGCCGGGTGCTGTGTAATGACGATTGGCTTCCTGATTGGCCGGGAAGCTGGCTCCATGCTCCCTCGTTATGAGGTGACGAGGGAGCATGAAGCTGGCTTCCCGACCAATCAAAAAGCCGGGCGCCGTGCCATTACACAGCACCTGGCTTCCTGATTGGCCAGCTTCTGACCAATCAGGAAGCCGGGCAGCGCGTTATTACACGCGGTCCGGCTTCTTGTATTGGCCGGGAAGCCGGCTCCATGTTCTCGTCACAAGTGAAGAGAGAGCATGGGGCGGCTTCCCGGCCAATCAGGAAGCCGGGCAGCGTGTAATGATGCGCTGCCCGGCTTCCTGATAGCGGAAGTATGCGGCTAGGCATTGGAGCATTTACTCGGCATCGGCACTGATACCGATACTACCGGTAGTATCAGTATCGGTGCATCCCTAGTTAGAATCCGTGTTGGGTTTTTACTGCTATCTGCTCTCCATTAGGCCCCATTCACATTTGGCGATTCGCACTTTGTTGCGCGTTTTGTTGCGCGATATCGCGCAAATGCTTGCATTGAGCAAGCTTGAATCGTGGCTAAATCCGCTCCAAAAAGGGTCCTGCTGTAGCGACACACGACCCGTGACAGCAGGACCCTTTGCCCCATTGAGAAGCATTGGAGAGCGATATCGCACGGTAAATTGCAGCGATATCGCGGGAATTACCGCGCGATAAATCGCTCAATGTGAACGGGGCCTTAGACAGCGTTCCTCTTTCTTATGGGCGTGATCCTTCAAGAAAAATCAATTGAAAAATCGACTTTGATTGAATGCGCGGCTGCCGATGGGGCCACACATGGTGCACACGGGGACAACAAATTTTAATTAATGTAGATTGATGTTTGTACCGGATGCAGTTATGTAAGTGGCATTGCCCATTAGATCTCTCCCTAGTCCCTATTATATTAATGTACAAGAATTTAATAATGTATTAATTATGTTGTTTCTATGTAACTGTAGAAACTTTCCTCCCTCCTTTTCCTGATGAAACGGATGGTTGGTCCATTAAACGCATAGCGGTCTGTTTATAAACAATTAGCAGAGGCAAAATTAATGTTCTTTGCATACAGGTGAAACTCGAATAATTAGAATATCGTGCAAAGTTCATTTATTTCACTAATGCAACTTAAAAGGTGAAACTAATATATGAGAGAGACTCATTACATGCAAAGCAAGATAATTCAAGCCGTGATTTGACATAATTGTGATGATTATGGATTACAGCTCATGAAAACCCCAAGAACCCCAAATCCACAACCTCAAAAAAGTAGATTATTACATGCAAACAATAAAACAAGGATTGTACATAGAACAATATTGAACCTCTGAAAAGTATAAGCATGCATATGTACTCAGTACTTGGTTTGGGCCCCTTTTGCAGCAATTACTGCAATTACTTTTGCACGATATTCTAATTATTCGAGTTTCACCTGTATTTTGTTTTTTGACGGCCACTAGATGGAGCCAAGGAGCAAAGGAAATAATGATTTGCTATGCTCCTCAAATCCATCTATGAGACAGGAAATAAGTACTCACTTCCTATGTTCCTCAGGGCCATCTATTGGACAGGAAGTAAGTATTCACTTCCTATCCTCCTCGGCTCCATCTAGTGGACAGGAAGTAAGTATTCACTTCCTATGCTCCTCAGCTCCATCTAGTTGCCAGGAAATACTTATTCACTTCCTATCCTCCTCGGCTCCATCTAGTGGACAGGAAGTAAGTATTCACTTCCTATGCTCCTCAGCTCCATCTAGTTGCCAGGAAATACTTATTCACTTCCTATCCTCCTCGGCTCCATCTAGTGGACAGGAAGTAAGTATTCACTTCCTATGCTCCTCAGCTCCATCTACTGGCCAGGAAATAAGTATTCACTTCCTATGCTCCTCAGCTCCATCTAGTGGCCAGGAAATACGTATTCACTTCCTATCCTCCTCGACTCCATCTAGTGGACAGGAAGTAAGTATTCACTTCCTATGCTCCTCAGCTCCATCTACTGGCCAGGAAATAAGTATTCACTTCCTATGCTCCTCAGCTCCATCTACTGGCCAGGAAATAAGTATTCACTTCCTGTGCTCCTCAGCTCCATCTAGTGGCCACCATGTGGAATTTTTCAAATACTACATTTGACCTGAAAAGGAAATATACTAAGAGCATTCACTTTCATTCACAATAACTAAACATATACCGGTGGGCTTAGACAGGGAGGTTCTAAAAACAAATATGAGAGCACATGACAACAATACAATCCACTAATTTGTGTCTTTAAACTGTGATTTTGATAACGCTTATTTAGATTTGAATGAATCAGTCTGATCCTGGCATTGTACCCCAAATGTCCTCTTTTTCCTTTTATATCTCATTTGTTTCACATTGCCTTCATTTACTTTACAATCTTTTATTTCCAGAGGCAGAAAGTGAAAAGCACTTTTGGCTGTCCCTGAATATTAGCGTAAAGGAATGCACAGCTATAAGATAATGTTACATACTGTTCGCTTCTCTCCCTCCTGCTGAAATGAATCAGCTTATCACAGATCTGAATGGCCACACAATCAGAGGGGAGGACCATCAACCCGCAGAAAGGTTTTATGTTTCGTCTTTGGAAGTTGATCACTGTCCCCCATGCTGGTTTGGAAGGCGCAAAGTAACCCGGCATGAGCAGTCAGTATAGAGAGTTACCTATAGCGGCTGCGAACTTTGGAAGGCATTTATTAAGAACCAGGTGAAACCATCGTGTTAGAAAAGGGGCATTTTTAAATGCTTTTTCATTGACTATAATGTAATGTAATTTTTACCAAAATGCAAAAAAATATGTTTTTTAAAAAACAAAATTTTTAATAAAAGCAACATATTGCCCTCTATCATAACACACTGAAGTGAAGAGCTTCATAGATTATAATGGTAAACATTTTTTTGGCATATCTTTAATTTAATTGAACACTGAGACAACTGACTTAAAAGGACACTTGTCCTTCAAGTGCTCCTCCTGCAGTATATCTGGCATAGTGAAATATTCGCACTCATGGTGACCCCCAGCTATCCAGTGGGGTATGAACCATCAATGAGAAGTAATGGAGCTGTGATGCCCATGTGCAATATGCATAAGAAATGCAAAGACGCAAGGTCGGACCTCAGTGAGGGGCTGTGTAGTGGGAATAAATGTAAGTAGCTATGCCAGCTATACTCAGAGTGGTGATGGGGGGGTGCGGG
>NW_017306559.1:1432591-1448019 GCF_000935625.1 Nanorana parkeri
GGGGGGGTTACTTAAAAGCCAACTTCTATGAAAGTGAAATTGGACTTTAAAGCCCATCTCTGAGCAAAGTTCTCCTTCTCACCCCCTCCAACCCGCCTCTGGACAACCAACTGGAAGAGTCCACTTCACCGAAGCAGCATTGTGGAGACCTGAAAATGGACCCTCTCACTCCGCAATTAAGAAGATAGAAGACTCTGGACCTGGTGCATCACGTGACCACCAATTTAGGTAAGTAGAAGGGGCTTAATGATCAGGATGTTTTTGATAAGCCATTAGTTGAGTTGGGGGAGGGAGGTTAATGGCCAGATTTTGGCTTTAACCCTTGGGTGAAGATAACCTTGGGACAGAGAACAGACAGTGTGTCAGTTGTAGTAACCCATAGCATATTGTGTCTCACGGATCTGTCTATCATCAATGGAGATCTGATCATCAGTTGTAGTAACCCATAGCATATTGTGTCTCACGGATCTGTCTATCATCAATGGAGATCCGATCATCAGTTGTAGTAACCCATAGCATATTGTGTCTCACGGATCTGTCTATCATCAATGGAGATCTGATCATCAGTTGTAGTAACCCATAGCATATTGAGTCTCACGGATCTGTCTATCATCAATGGAGATCTGATCATCAGTTGTAGTAACCCATAGCATAGTGTGTCTCACGGATCTGTCTACAATCAATGGAGATCCGATCATCAGTTGTAGTAACCCATAGCATATTGAGTCTCACGAATCTGTCTATCATCAATGGAAATCTGATCACTGTGTGCTGTTGAATTGTGCACATCATAACCAAGCTGACCTGTTAAATAAGCATAATGTCCGAAATGCATCCCTGGGTTACAATCTCAGCACCATAATTCACCTCTTACCAGAAACAGATATTTCAAGGAGGTTTCCCCATGTGTAAAAGGGAGATTATTGTAGGATCAACTTCTGCCACATACACACATAAAATCCCCCCCGCCCCCTCACATACACACACAGACACACAGTCTGGAGACATATTTCTAGATTATTGAAGATGCCACTTCATCTGCCCCATGTGTGTCTGTATGTAGGAGGAACAGTAGACTGCAAGTCAAGAAACAATGTGAAAGTTTGTGTTAGAACACCACCAATCAATAAACCACCAATCAATAAACCACCAATCAATCACTCACCTTTCTCCACTGTGGCACGCACTGGTCTCAACTGACTGGCCGTGACTACGGCAAGGAAAATGGCAAACCACATCGTGTCTGAGAGTCACCGAGTCCTCTGCTGCTGGAGAGCGAAGAGTAAATGTTCCACCTGCTGAAACACGAGGACAATAAATACCTGAAGGGAGAGGACAGCAACCAGAAGAATACTTCGCTGACCTTTTAGGAGCGCCAGAACTAGAATTTCCTGAGAGTCTGGGCTCAGCCTTCCTCAAAATACAACCTAGTCAGGATCAACCAGACTGCCGAAACAAATCATAGCCTGAAATCTTTAGTGCAACTGTGACATGTGAGGCCACCTCTAAGTGCTACACAAACATTGTCTACAGCGTTCTCACCGTGATCCATACCTGACCATACACAGCGTGTCCAATGCAGTATATCACATAGGCATGTTAAGCAGCCAGAAAATTTGTTTAGTTTTTGTTTCTGACCCATTTTGATTTTT
This sequence comes from Nanorana parkeri, assembly GCF_000935625.1. Classification (NCBI taxonomy): domain Eukaryota; kingdom Metazoa; phylum Chordata; class Amphibia; order Anura; family Dicroglossidae; genus Nanorana; species Nanorana parkeri. The sequence goes on from NW_017306559.1 coordinate 1,434,244, forward strand.
TCTTTGTTTTCGTTAGACATCTAAGCCGTTCTTTTGGGTTGCGAATCCGGACACTGTTTTATTTCGTTATTCGGATTTGGATCTTACGGAATTTCGTTTTAGTTGATTGGCCAGAAAATAGTCACGTGTCTGATTTAGCGTCATTTTGATTATCCGAAATATCGTTAAAAGAACATTCGGATTAGTTGGCATTCGGCCCCATTGGAATTTGAATGCATCCGAATTCACGAAATTTAGTCTGAATTTGCATTCTGAGTGAAACGAAATTTACATTTTTACTTTTCGTTATCGGATCTGAAATTTCGATCAGTCCGATATTCGTTAATTGGATTTTGGATGGCTCGCATAATTTTTTTTCAGGTTTCGGATTGAGTTGTTCACATTCACAATTAATTAAAAAAAAAAACAACAACAGTGTGGGGTTCCCCGCCCCCCCCCCCCGCCCCCCCAATTCATACCAGACCCTTTAGATCTGGTAGGAATTTTAGGGGGACTCCAATGCCAAAAAATCCCCAAAACTGTGGGGTCCCCCTCAAAATCCCTTACCTTGATCTGAGCAGCAGCCTGGCAGAGCAAAAAAAGGGGGGGAGACAATTGTGTGCCCCCTCCTGCACCATACCAGGCAACATGCCCTCAACATGGGGAATTCATGGAGGGGGGGGGGGGGGGGTGGATGTTGGATCACGGGGGGGGGGTTGGACTTCTGCAGAAAGGCTGCACAGTCTCCAATAGAAGGTACTGGGAGCAACTCAGGGAGAGAAAACAGAAGTGCACAGAGACTGCTGCTTCCATGTAGACAGCAAGGGACTTTCCCAGCAGCATTCTGGCATTTGTGCATTGCATTAGTGTGCATATTACTCCAATGCATGGTAAAGAGCATGCACACCTTCGCAACAATTTGTCCTGTGATTCCTGTGTGTCCTAGTGTTGCGCAGTGCGTTCTGACACGCTGTAATGCAGAGCATAGAATTCACATAGAAGTTAAAACAAGAAGAAAAAATGTCAGCACTGCAACCTGTTATAACAGGTTAATGTAGCATACGTGTACATCGCACACCAGTAGACATGTGCACCGGCAAAAAATTAATTTCGTTTCGTTTTGATTCGGATTTTGCGTTATTTCGTTTTTCGGGATTCCGGTCTGAAAGTCAATTCGTTTCGGGATTCCGACGAAATTCGTTAGTGGTAGTCTGTACGCATTTTCGTGCCGTTTTCATTTCGTTTGTTTCGTTGCAGCAAAGTCACATTAAAAACATATATATTTTTTTTTAATGTCACTTTGCTGCAACGAAAATTCATCCGAAAAACTAATTTTTCCGAAACGAATTGCACATGTCTACACACCAGTGAGCACATGTTATGTGCTATGCGTTATGCACTGTGTGGTGTTATGTGCTATGCGTTATGCACTGTGTGGTGTTATGTGCTATGCGTTATGCACTGTGTGGTGTTATGTGCTATGCATTATGCACTGTGTGGTATTATGTGCTATGCGTTATGCACTGTGTGGTGTTATCTTCTATGCGTTATGTACTGTGTGGTGTTATCTGCTATGTGTTATGCACTGTGTGGCGTTATCTGCTATGCGTTATGCACTGTGTGGTGTTATCTGCTATGCATTATGTGCTGCGTGGTGTTATGTGTTATGCGTTATGTACTGTGTTGTGTTATCTGCTATGCGTTATATACTATGTGGTGTTATCTGCTATGTGTTATGAGCTGTGTGATGTTATCTGCTATGCGCTGTGTGGTGTTATCTGCTATGCATTATGTGCTGTGTGGTGTTATGTGCTATGCATTATGCACTGTGTGGTATTATGTGCTATGCGTTATGCACTGTGTGGTGTTATATGCTATGCGTTATGTACTGTGTGGTGTTATCTGCTATGTGTTATGCGCTGTGTGGTGTTATGTGCTATGCATTTTGCGCTGTGTGACGTTATCTGCTATGCGTTATGCACTGTGTGGTGTTATCTGCTATGCATTATGTGCTGCGTGGTGTTATCTGCTATGCATTATGTGCTGTGTGGTGTTATGTGTTATGCGTTATGTACTGTGTTATGTTATCTGCTATGCGTTATGTACTATGTGGTGTTATCTGATATGTGTTATGCACTGTGTAGTGATATCTGCTATGTGTTATGAGCTGTGTGATGTTATCTGCTGTGCGTTATGCGCTGTGTGGTGTTATGTGCTATGCGCTATGCGATGTTCATGGTGTGGTGTTATCTGCTATGCATTATGTGCTGTGTGGTGTTATCTGCTATGCGTTATGCGATGTGTGGTGTTATGTGCTATGCGTTATACACTGTGTGGTGTTATCTGCTATGCGTTATGCGTGGTGTGGTGTTATGTGCTATGATTTATGCGCTGTGTGGCATGAAGGACTCCTTGGTCATGTGAAGCTGATGAAATATGCTTTAAATGTGAAATATTTCAGATTGTGTTGCGGCGCAGTGTAAATGTTCAGTCGCGGCCAGCGCATGGTCATGGTATTTGTGTATGGTACATGGTGTTCTATGTTTGGTAGACCTTTCACCAAGTCATTTTCCTCGGGGAACTCCAGCCTTTGTCTTCACATTTTTTTGCTGCCGCTCAGTTGTCCTTCAAACTGCAATTACTACGGCGGATAAATTGCATCGGGTTTTTCTTGTTTCAGCTCTATTGTCTTACTCGGCGCTATTAGTTGAGGGCGGTATTCTGTAGCAGGTTCACATAGTTTCTGGGGTTACAAATGTCAGATTTTTTGGAGGAATGTTAGTTTCACTGCGGATCACCCTTTACAATGAAGGATATCATTTTGAGTGGAGGGTGAGGGGCGCATTCTTTGTACAGAACTAAAGGGGCTCATTCACAAAGCTGCCCAAGGCAGCCGAGTGAATAACCCACCCGAAGTGTAGTGAGGCGATCTACGTTCGGCTATTCAGTTCTGGCTTGTACGGCTGATTTCAGCCATACATCAGTCAGCCGAACATGCTCAGAAGGACTTTGACTCAGCCGATCCAAAATCCAGCGATGTAGATCCACATCAATTACCATGGAGGCCGGCCACCAACCTGCTGGAAAAAAAAATCCCCAATGACTGCCGATACGACCAATCCCAGCGAACACCGGCTACAAAATGACAGATCTGCTCCCGAATGTCAACAAAGGGGCAAAGTGACCTGTCACAGAATGTAAACAAATGGGTGGATTACATTGATGCCAAACACTATGCTGTTTTTTTTTCAGAAAGTGGACTTTTTACTACGGTCTTGTGTGTTTATTTACTAATTTACTATTATTTGGTGAATGATTAAGGGTAACAACTACCCCTTACTAATTCACAAGGGGGACATTTATGAAAGGGGGCACCCAGATTCCTATAATCCCCCCGCCCATAGACCCCCACAACCCTCAACATGGGGTCCCCTCCCCATGTTGAAGCTATTTTGCCTGGTATGGTGATTCCCCCCCCTCCCTTTCCTGCTCTGCCAGGCTGCTGTTCGGATCATGGGTCTGGTAAGGGATTTTTAGGGGGGACTTCCCTCTTTTTTTTGGCATTGGGGTCCTCCCTAAAATTTCTACCAGACCAAATGGGTCTGGTATGAATTGGGGAGGGGACTCCACACTGTTTTGTTTCTAATTTTAACGTTTAACAACATAAATTCATTCCATATGACATTCAGAAAAAATATTGGATGCATAAAAAATTCGGATAAGTTCGGATTTGTTATTTCTTTCATTCAGAAATTCTGATGCATCTGAATGTCCAAATATGCAGATATTTGTCTGAATTTCCATCCAACAAAACAATTCTTACATATCTACTGACAACTTCCTCCTGGGTGCGGACCTGAATACGAGCTCATCCCAACTGCTGATTTAGGCCTCATTCACACACAACGCAAGAACAAAATTGTATATTGTGTGTATACGTGTACATGCGCGTGAATATGCGCATATGTGCGTATATGCATGCACTATATGCAATCCTAGAATGCATAATTCGTAATAGAAATGTTAATGAACTGTACACACGTACGTGCGTATAGGCGCACATACGCGCGTAAAATACGCAGAAATACGCTGCTCGGACGCATCTCGGTTCCATTCTGTTTTTGCGCATTTTTACATTACGCAGCTATGTGTATGGACTATGGAGCCATTTATTTGCATATGGTACAATACACACGTATGCGCATATATGCGCGGCAGTGTGAATGAGGCCATAAAGAGAAAAATTATTTTCTAAATCAGCCTCAATAATGACAGCTGGAATTTCAGGTGTTGCAATAGATCAGCCCACACTGCATAGCTCCAATGATCCATAGATATCACTGTACCAGCATCTTCTGTCACACAGGAGGAGTCACACAACACTTACCCATGACAGCAGATAATCTACGAGGAACACAGATATCAAAGTAAAATTCCAGATGAAATTATTCTACTTTATAAACAACGCAAAAGTGCAAAACCAGCACTCTGTAGTGATTATTATCAAAGGAAGCCTAAAGTCACAATAGAGATATAAGAGAGATTGTGTGCCAGGACTTGTTGGAGTTCTCAATCTGTCCACCTGGTACCATACATATCTCAGATGACACCTGACATATCTACTGATAACAACCTATTTAACCCCTTCAGCTCTTTTGGTGTGTCTGGTACGTCCAAGCCTTTAAGGGGTTAAAACTGCAGCCGTGAGCTTGTTTCTATTTTATTTAGGCTTTTATCTCTATCTTGATTTGGCTCTGGACAGCTGTAGGGTGACTGTGGGGTGCTGCCCCATTGCCAGCCCCTCTTCCTTCACGGCTGGCCCGCAACCACAACAAACTTTTTTATGATGGTGAGCGGGAGGACATTCAGAAACATCTGTTTCCCAATGTCCTCTAGATCAGTGCTTCTCAACCTGTATAACCTCAGGACTGACATTTGTCCTTGGTCATAAAGTCATGACCCAAGTCGCACCGCACTGGAATGCACGGCATTGCAGTACTGCGTGTTCCGGTGCGGGCGATCGAACTGTGGTTGGGAGGTGCATTTGAGGTGCCATTCAAATGAATGGCAATGCAACTCACCTCCCACACCAGAATTCGTGGTAGGTGTGATTTTGTGTGGTACAGTGCGTTAATCGTGCGGGTCTGTGCGATTAATGAACTGTACTAGTGTGAGCGGGCCCTCAAAAACACTGACAGACACACAACCACAGACACATACATACTCCAAAATTATTTTTATTTGTTTTCTTTTTTTAAATCCACTCAGTCTCCCTATCTTATAAGAACTGGAGTGGATCCTCAGCCTGGTGTCCACTGTGGGCTGCTGTGCTGTAGCTTTATCCATATGTGCATTGCTTGGACAGCTCCCTTGTGTGCCATGAGGTGATGGGAGCCAGATTGTGATGTCACTCCGGTCCAGGCAGCTCTACAGGACTTGTGAGGGAGCTGTAAGCAATGCATGTATGGATGAAGCTCCCTCGCAGCCATAACCCCATTCCACTCCACCTCAAACTGACACTTGGCGATGGGCAGCATATTTTGAATGGCTGCTTGGCGTGAGAACTGACAGTACTGCGCTAGGGGGAGGCTGAGGAGCCTCTCACCTGGAAAAGTGGAAGGCATGCAGCGACCCTCTGAACACGGGGTCACGACCCACTTTTAGGTCATGACCCACCAGTTGAGAACCAAGGCTCTAGAGAGTGTTAACCTGGAAGGGCTCATCTCTGAGCATTTCTGGGTCAACAGATCTAACAGCTTATCAAGCACAAGCCTGTGCTAGTTTGGCTGGAGCAAACATCAGGCAAGACATTTGGACTCCAATGCTATCACATTGGGGTTATATTGTATGCAGCCCTTGTGATAGCAATAAAGATAAGTGAAAAACAAATTGTAATTAAATAAATAAAAATTCAAAAAAGTAAAAACACCCGTCGCCCGACACGCACACACACAATGCAAACACAAGTGTAGGGCACAAACTTGTATGTCAATGATGTATGTCAATGATTGAGCAACACATATTGGGCATCACTATTCACGCCATAGTGAGAGAAATACTTCTAGGTCCCTCATTTATGGTTAACACTAAGCTGATGAGTGGTAAAGTCATTTAAAGCATTGTCTATTGAGAATTTTAGGTTCTGTAATTTTTTTGCCGTCTTCTGGGTGCACATAGTTTTTAGGCTTCACATTTCTGGTATCTATTTACTCAAAGCAACCGCACCTTTTATTTTCTACAAAGAATAAATGGGGATCAGATTATGTTGTGTGCACCAATAGAACATCTGTATTTAGAGAGACTCTGTAACGAACTTAAAAAAATTCAGGTAAAAATCACAGGATAATTAGTTGAACTGATTATACCGAAACATTGATGTCCATAAGGCCTCATTCACACTGCCATGCATATACGCACGTACGTACGTATTGTACCATATGCAACATATGCAAATAAATGGCTCCATACACACAGCCGCGTATGGAGCCGTATATTTGCGCAGCGTATATATGCGCAAAAACAGAATGGAACAGAGACGTGTCCGGGCAGCGTATCTCTCATACGCGTGTTTACGTGCATATACGCGCGTACATGCGTATCCTACATTAAAATTCCATTACGAGTGATGCATTCTGGGATTGCATATAGTGCACGCATAGACGCATAGACGCGTATATACGCAATATACAATTTTGCTTGCGTTGTGTGTGAATGAGGCCTAATTATGTGCAGTGTTTTCCCTTTACATCAATGAATGAATGTTTAGTTCACTTCAAATGTGCCCACCAATATAACTTCTTCAGGAAGAGTCGATTCTCCAGCACAGCCACAGTTCCCTGTCCCTCCTGCCACTGTCCCTATAGCATCAATGGTTACACCATATGCAGTGCGTTCTGGTCCGATTCTGGCTGGAAAGCACTCCATCGCATTCTCACTCTTTTGCGGGGCAGGAGCGGGCCACCATTGAAGTGAATGGCACCGTAGCCATGCCCTCCGGCCGTTATGCGTTCGCCCGTACGGGATCGCAAGGCACATTGTGCCTGCGGTCCGGTGCGATCAAAATAGTGCTTGCAGCTCCATGCTGATTGGCCAGGAAGGCAGCTTCCCGGCCAATCAGCATCGGGTCATTACTCGCCACACGTCTTCCTGATTGCCAAGGAAGCTGGCTCCATGTTCCCCTGCGGCACTGTTGGTCAGAGGAAATTTTCTTTAGACCGGAAGTTCTGGTATCGGGGAAGGTATCGGAGCATTTGGGCGAATACAAGCATCATAATAATAATGGTAATTATACTCGGCTCCCTCTAGTGGCCATGATGAGGTATTTTCCCATTGACTATGTTCTTTATGAATGAACCTATTGAAGAACATTCAACAATTGAAATTACACTAAGAACACTCATTTTGCCCTATTCTCACAACAGCTGATTAACTTGCACAGAACAAATGTAGCTGCAGTTTCGCTGGATGGATAAGTTATGCAAATTTTCTTATCTTTTTTTCAAGAGTGGGGCTCCAAGATAAATTAATTTTTATACAAGGTCCTCTTTAGGTTTTTAAAATGTTCAGTTTTCTAATTGTTGCTCCTGGTCCAGATTTGCTGTGAGGCGTAAATGATGTAAAAAGTGCCCCCAACACCCCTTATTACCAGATGTGTAAATGTTCTCACAAAGTCCTTCAGGGTCATTGGAAAGAAATAATAAACTTAAACTATAAGTGACCGCTGGGAACTGAGGAATATACTGTATATTAAACTCCCAACACACTGTTCATTACAAATAATTCTTTATTTCTCCATATTCAAATGCAGAATAGTCCAACGGAAATAACACAAAGTGTAAAAATGTATATACAGATATACAAATATGGAACATTAAACCACATGTTCCAGAAGTGCCCTATATGGTTACATTACTGTATGGAACCGTTCTTGCCTATATAGTTATTTTGAAACAGTTTTTATTTTATTTTTCGCTTGGGGGTGTGACTACAGGTGCTCAGGGGTGGTCATAGCCAGCACTGAAAGTCTAAAAACGTTATATACAATAGCCAATCCCTTTATTTCAGACTATTTTACTGACCCACAATGCTGTGTTCTAGTGCTATTATCCCCAATTACAATCTCAACATGTTACTGTATTCATCAAATCCTGGGGCATTGTAATGCAAATGATAACCTACTTTTGTGGTCGATTGCTCTGGTCCTCCCCCTCCTCACACTCCTTACTATTGGCCATTTGATGTTATGCCCTGCCACACTAGCTAATAGCAATGCGCATAAGCCGAGAGAAGGCAGATCTACAAAAGCTCACTGTAGGCATTAAACATTACCCCGAGATTCATGGGCACTGGGGTGCTATACAAAGTATTGGAGGCAACATTCAGGCATTTCAAGCTGTCTGCGGGGCCAGCTTTACTCTCTATGTTGCCCCAAGGCCAGGTTCCTCAATGCGCCCCCTTGTATGCAGGCTGCATACAAGTGATCTCAGGGACATCACAGAGATCACTTGTACAAAACAAGCGGCAGCTTCCCCACTGTACATTTAGCTCTGCTTGCCCAAAGCAGGGCTAAATGTAGAAAACAACTACCCGCCCGGTGCCTGGGACTGCATGTCCTGGGCATCGGGAGATAAGAATTCCATATCCCTGCTGCCCCTCTACCTCCTGCTGCCGAAAGGCCGTACCTTGGTTGGCCTTGTAGGAAATCCAGCCCTGACTGTCTGGTATTCAGGGTAAGCATTTATTTTTATTCCGCTGTACACTTTAAAGTGATAGGTGTCTACAGAGGTGGTTGAAATCTATACCAAAATCTAAACATTTAACAACATTTGGATATAAATGCACATAAACATTTGCTAAAAACTGTGAACAGATATTCCCTCAAAGCGTAGAAATGTTACATACACTGCCCTATTGGCTAAAATCCCTGTGTAATGCTTTATGGAACATGCTAACAGATTCAGGGTTCCTAATGCGAGGAACATAACGATTGTTTGTATTATTATTGACAATTTCATTATGTTTCACATTTACTATGAATCATTTATGGATATGTATTGGCATTGATAAAGGATCATAAAATCAAAAAAAGTACAGTCAAGCCTATTGCCACTTTCCTCCCTGTTTATACATAATCATTCCTTAACCTTAACATATAAGTGGAGTCAGCCTACAAGTCAAATTTATTTAAGGGGATTCCCTACAAGCCAGAAATCTATTGTGGTTCTGCAATGTCGGCTGTGCAAACTGCAGCAAGTCCTCACTTGATAAAGAGGTCAACCTACATTTTTAGAGCTGCCAGCACCAGGGGCATCCCTGGCCTTCTGCCCAGCTCTTGGCAACCAGTGTTATCACTGGTTGCCAGGAGCTGGGTGGGGCGCCGGCCAGAGCATCCCAGTTTGCTAAGAGCTTACCGGGGAGATAGCCATGCCTAAGGGCCATACACATCTCCCCACCTGGCTCTTAGCAACCTGGGATGCTCATACACATATAGTACCTGGTTGCCAGGAGCAGGGTTGGACGTCGGCCAGAGCATCCCTGGTTGCTAAGAGCCGGACAGGGAGATGTGTATGGCAGAGAGGTGTGGAGAGACAAAAAGTCAGCTGTCTCAGTGGGTCATTAGACTTTTGCTGGCCAAAAGAGCGGCACCCCTTCCTCAAGTGGCACCCAAGGAATGTAACACATGTGTCATACCCTGGATACACCACTGGTCAGCACTCCTCTCCTCCTTACCAATTTGGTGTTCTGTGCTGTCATCCAAAACAGAAAATCAAATCAGTGTCAGGACAGTTGTGATGCCCCCCCCCCATCAATAGACAACTTGCAGGTGTTTTCAGAGGTTGCACAACAGCTTAAAAATTTATAAAATGTGAATCTAATACTTGATCATTTTCAAATTAAGGCAACATATGCCCTTGCAGCTAATATAAAATAAAAATGATATTACTTTTGGAAATAAGCCAAATACTGAAAACAGTGTAATCTGTATTTTAAAGAATTCTGTAGTTTCTGGGCTATACACATTTGTTTACGGTAAATTTTGCCTAATTTTAATTTTTGGCCTTCCAAGGAACCTCCAAACTGTCTGATACAATTATACATTGACTGCTTGATTTTTATATCACAACTAAAAATGCCGCAACTTTATACACATAAAATGTTTCCGTTCAAATGACATCACAAAGCCATACCCCTACTTCTGACAAACTAAAAGGCTACATTTTTTTAAAAACAGAAAATTAGTCTTACAGGGTTATTCACGAAAGGGTGAAGAGTTTGGAGAAGGCAGGAGAAGGGAAAAATTCTCCAATTCAACCCATTTTCCAGTTCAGCTATGTTGTCCTAGATTGTTCACTTCTCCTGCCTGCTCCAAAATCGTCATCCTTTTGTGAATAACCCTGTAAGTACTCTTCATGGATACATTCACTACGGTCTCTCCGCCATGCAGGGCTGGATTTAGAGAAACAATATTCCCCAATAAAACCACTTTGCAGAACCTCAAAATCTAACATACACTAACCACTCCCACTTTGGCGGACCCTTCCGCTAAATCCACAACACTGCCCTCTAGTGGGACAAACCAGTCGACAACCAACCCGAGACTGTGTTCTTGTTCACATTACGTAAAAGGTTAAACTATGCTTTCACATTAAATTTTCTAATATTGTTACGTTTGCACTCTGGCTTAGTAATATTAAAAACGTCTTGGTGACAGAGAATTGCAATTGCTGCGAGTGAAAAGAAAAAAAAAACAAAAAAAAGATCTTTTATACTATGCGGTTTTATACTGCCGGACATAAAAGTTCCCCCTTTTTTTAGGCTGTTTTATGAGTTAAGTTCTCTTCCGCAGCTCTCGGTTGTCCGACGATAGCCATAAAAAGTGCATACATGTGAACATATAAAAGAATTTTCTTCCCCGATCTTTGCTCAGGATTGTATCTTCGGTTTGCGGATACGGTTCTTATTCCTTGGCTTTTTATTGCCTAAAAATCAACAATAATTCATTAAAATAAGAAACATTACTTTTATTCTTTTACATTTTTAGAGAATGTTTATTTATAATATATATATTTTTATTTTATTTGATAAAACAGAATATTAAATGCAAATAGGACTAACCGATGTTATTGTTTAATATATGGAAATGTTTAAGATAGATCGGATGTTTCTGGGCAACTCTGCGCTTGGTATCCGTGGAACCCTAAAACTATTTACTTTATTTGATTATCAGTAGTGATAAAGGAGGAAGTGTTGCTAATAAAATGGATGAGGTTCTCCAGTTTCAGAAGTGCTGCGGTTTCTAGACACATGGGCATTGTGTAACAGTAGCTTGTAATATCTAGTCGAAGGAGCATCAGCTTCAGCAAGCATTTGCAAAGCTTTTTTACGAGCTATCCCAAAGTTGAACTGATGCCAAAAAGACATTTTCGTCTACCCCGAACACCTCATTCACAGTTGTCTCTGCCGAAAAAAAGTAGGTTGCCTTTATTTCCTAACTCAACCAAACATTTTATTTGATCATTTTGCACAGCCTGGGGAAGGCGTGGTGGCTGCAGCTTTAAAGCTTTGGCGGTCTTCAGCAAGCTTTGGCATGACCTTTGGTAGCTAGAGGTGTGTTTTGATCAACAACCAGCACTAAGGTTTTCATTTAACACCCCATATAGCACGGATAACTTGCCACAAACTTGTGACGGTTAAATTGTAATTCTTTTTAACTTGCTGCACATATTCCTGGCAAGTTGTAGACTTGCAGAAAACTTGCAGCACAAGTTCTAGTTGACACTTTTTGAATTTGTAGCAAATTTGCTTGGCAAGTCTACAGCAAGAGTCCTGCAGGTCTTAGCAAGAGCTCTGCAAGTGTACGGCACTTGTGCAAAGCACATTGATCTGGAGACTTGCAATGCAAACTTGCTGTAATCGTGCAACAAAATTGTAAAACAAAAACAAAAAATCAAAGCAAATGGACTACAGCAATAATTTGTAAGTATTTTTTATTGAAGACATTTCGCTGGTCATCTGACCAACTTTCTCTATTCATTCTAAAAAGTTGGATGACCAGCGAAACATCCTCAAGCATAATACAGCAAGTCCAGATGCTTTGATTTATTTTTTACACATATACTGTGATCTGGGTGAATGAGAACCTCCATTTACATTATGCTTTAAGGAGTTTAAGGATTTCAAGAAAGCTTACTAAATCATTTGCAAAATGCTTGCTTCAGCTAATGCTTGTTAGACTACTATAGTGTATATAGATTAAAGTGACACTTAAATCTTAAAATTACATTCAAGTACCATAACTATGAACGAAAATGTATCTTATTTGTGTTTCACTCGGCTGTAGATCCTCCAATCATCTCTGAATTGGTGCTGACACTGTCCTTCCTTCTGGAGGGGGGCTACTTCTGTTCCCCATGGTCCCTATGTGTGCTGTAAAGTAGTCACCGCTCCAAGCTCGCTCCTGTGATGGACTACAATCCCATGTTTAGTTTTCTCATTTATATTGAGATCGCAGTCTATCACAGGAGTGAGCTTGGAGCGGTGACTACTTTACAACACACATAGGGACCATGGGGAACAGAAGTAGCCCCCCTCCAGAAGGAAGGACAGTGTCAGCACCAATTCAGAGATGATTGGAGGATCTATAGCCGAGTGATACACAAATAAGATACATTTTTGTTCATAGTTAAGGTACTTGAATGCATTTTTAAAATGTAACTCCTGAGTTTGTCACTTCAATATTAATAAACCGCCTATGCGTATAGGGCATCGGACACAAGCCTAACGCCCACTAAATCCAGCCCTGCAAGCTGGCTTCAGTCAATTTAATGACAATTATATTTATATACATTTTTAGAAATACACAAATATAACACTAACATTGTGAATACTATTAACACTGTTTGACTCAATAATGTTTCCTTAATACTGTCACTTAGGAAAAGCAAAATAAAATAATATACTGTATACAACACTAATATAATACAATATGTAGATAATTAAAGTTATACACAGATTATTAATAACTTATTGTTTATAATCATAACTGCGTAATATAACACTATTTTTTTTTTTTTAATCTGCAAAAAAATGTTTCAGAATGTCCAATAATCCAGAAAATAGATAAGACATTCCCAAATACAGATCATCAGAATCTGTCCAATCGTCAAGGGGGAAAAAACAAAACATAAATGCAGTCAGCGGCAGACAGATGTGAAAAGAGAAAGAAGAAAAAAAAAGTTAGAGACAGAAGTAACAAAAGGTTTGATATAATAGCAAAAATAATCAATACTCTTTTTTTAAATATTTTAAAAATCCAAAATATTTTATAACTAAGCAGTTATAAATTTTTTTGCATGCAAATAGCCCCCCAAAAAATAGTATTTAAATAAATAAATAAATCAGTACAGTAAACATTAAAAGCACAGAGAATTGGAAAAAATAACTTGGTTTAACTAAAACGTGTGTCAGGTCTATACAATAGAAAAGAAAACTGGGTATGACTTCATTTAATTATGATTTTTATTTATTTTATTTTATTTTGACATTTTCTGACATCTGTAATTTTCTTTTTTGTGAACTGCTGGTAAATTGTACCATTAAATTACCCAACTATTACTAAGCACCACTACTAGAACAATAAACTTGCCCAACGTTCCGGGAACCCTCTTGCCAACCTGCTGCTTTAAAAAGTAATATGTAGTAGTTTTGTACATATTTTATACATGTACAATACATGTTTATACATATACATATTTATGAAATATTTCAAATTTTCCATTCCATTACAAATTTCCATTC
>NW_017306559.1:1448060-1454586 GCF_000935625.1 Nanorana parkeri
TATACAAAGTAGATATAGAGGCACTCATGGGCCTTGCAGCGGAGATAAGTCAAAGCATCAAGTGTTTAGTATAAAACCAAGTTATTTTCTACATTTTCCTGCCCCTTTGTGAACATTTGTCACTCAATAGTAGCCAAGTCTTCACACACACCTTTCTTGCACACATTAATACAGTCCTCCAGCCTGATAAAGTTGTTGGAGTTTCCTGCACAACCTGTGTACTGAAACTCTTCACATGACTTGTTCTCAATGTTGAAATAATAGCGGGAGACAGAAGCAGAGCATGACCCCTCATCCTTGGGGCTATAGCAGAAGCTGGGAGCATCTACAAATACAAAACCAGACATCCTCTATAATGCCGGGCATTGAAAAAAAGCATAACACTAACATTTGTAAGGGAGGCTGACAAGACACAAAATAATTTTGCTGATTTGTAGCATTATGACATTCTGCTGATCTGGAATTAATGTCCCGTGTGTATTTTTTAAACAGTAAAGTATTGTTTTTTTACCATCCATTGCAACACTATAATGCACCACCTTTATCTGCACACAAAAAATTAAGAAAATGTAAATAAAAATAAAAATTCAGCTTGGGCTGCAATACTCACCATCAGTCTAAAGCTGCCACCCTGCCATATTTATTTTTTACCACAAGGTGTCCTCAGTCTTCTAGTTTGAATAATGCCCAGCGTCATTCAACCCCGATAACTGGGGAGATACTGTGGGGTTGATTTACTAAGGGCAAATAGCCTGCTCCCTTTGGACGGGAATTCACACTTTGCTTAGTTTAGTGCCTTGGTTCTCAACTGGTGGGTCGTGACCCAAAAGTGGGTCGCGACACCGTGTTTAGTGGGTCCCCATGTGCCTTCCACTTTTATAGGTGAGAGGTTCCTCAGCCTCCCCCTAGCGCAGGACTGTCAGTTCTCGCGCCAAGCAGCCATTCAAAATATGCTGCCCGGTGCTGAGTGTCAGCTTGAGGTGGGGTGGGGGTATGGCCGCAAGGGACCTCCATCAATACATGCATTGCTTACAGCTCCCTCACCTGTCCTGTAGAGGTGCCTGGACTGGAGTGACATCACATTCTGGCTCCTGGCACCTGTACAGGGCATGCAAGGAAGCTGTACAAGTGGATGCACATATAGATGGAGCTCAGTCACTGCACAGCAGCCCACACTGCATTCCATTGCAGTGCAACTTGGGTCACGACTTAATGAGCAAGGACAAAATGTGGGTCTTGAGGTTACACAGGTTGAGAACCACTGGTTTAGTGAATGAAGTGAAGCTCTGCTGACTTCCATCACCCAATCACGTACAAGCAAAATATTGTTTTTCCTTGCACACGATTGGGTATTCTTATCAATGTGACATTTTACCACATTCATCAAGCTAAGGGAAACTTCCCCTGCAAAGTGCAAATTCCATTGCAAAGTGAAAAGCCTATTTGCCTTTAGTAAATCATCCCAGCAAGTGCAGGGCATCATGGGAAGAACATACAGTGGGTATGGGCCTCTAGGGGAGGAGACCTATTGCCAAAATAGACTCCTATGTGTCCCTTTATGATTTCGTTTCATTGTGTTGGTGAGGCCTTACTTTCCCTGAGCAGAGTGAGGTAGGTGCACTACAGATACTTCCGGCCCGCTTATCAGGGAAAAAACAAAGTTTTCTTTATCCCTCTGTTCACTATCCCTCTGTTCACTATTTGTTCGCTGATGATGCCTGTAGATTTTAGATAGTTTAAGCCAGACTGGGAGATGGTGATCTGATGCCTACAGACACATCTAAGCAGCTTACAGCCAAGAACAGTCACTAGATTGGAATATTAATCAAGCAAGTTAGCAAACCTATTTCTGTCACTACTGTCTCACTCCCACCAACTGGGAGCACTGGGAATGACTTGATAGACGGTGAAATATTACATTTTGATACACGTTGGACAGTAACACATAGTGACCAATCAGAAATCATTGCTTAACTGAACTGTCAGCAGTAAATCGAAATCTGATTGGTAGCTGGTACTGCCACTGCACAATATTATTTCTGTCTTCTTGCATTGTAATGTAGGAACCCTGCCATAAGGCGGAGTGTCCCTAGGCTAAATCTAGTGTTTGCTGCTAGGCCGTAGATAACCTTAGCTTTGTTTATATTATATGGACTAATTGGGTATCCCCAAAGCCCCAAAACATTGTTTGCTTCTGGCTGCTACTGTTGGGTAATCTCCAGTATGTAGCGTGAGAAGATACAATGTATCGGGTTATGAATATTTATTCTACCCTGGTTGATCACTGACGGGTATGTGCTAGTCATGTGGGCTGGGGGAAAAGATAAATATTTGGGGTGACTTGCTAGCAGGGTCTTTGCCTCCTAGGCTTTGCCTGGAGACAATGTAGGTCCAGAGGTCCTTGGCTCCCAGCCATGCTGTAAGGTGAAGGTGAAGTTGTAGAGAGGTTCAGTCTTTACCTCCCAGGCCCTTGGAGGAGGAAGCAAGAGCCAACAAGAGAGAACATGTTTTCCAGTTTCCTGTCTGGGTCTAGAGTATCTTAAACTGGCCAGTGAGAGAGATCTCAAGAATCCTAAACGGGCTTGGGAGAGAGTTCTTAAAAATCCTAACCTGGCCTGCTATAGAGGTCTCAAGAGTCCTAAATGGGCCTGGGAGAGAGATATCAAGAATCCAAACCGGGCCTGGGAGAGAGGTCTTTAGACTCCTAACCTGGCCTGCGATAGAGGTCCCAAGAGTCCTAAACGGGTCTGGGAGGGAAGTCTTAAGAATCCTAACCTGGCCTATGACATAGGCCGAGGAAGCCGAATGATAGTTCATCTGGACCTACAGAATCTGCATTGGCCTGTGGCATGAACAGTTTTAACCTGAGCTGTGGCAAGGTGAAAAGATAGTACAAAATACTACTGAGTGTATTTTGTTCTGCTATTTTTGGGTGTCCTGTACCCCTAATCTTCTCCCCTTAAGACAACAACGCAAATAAGTCTCTGTCTGCCTGTGTCTGTTAATGGGTTGGTGAATACAGCTACAGGGAAGACAATAGGAAGCCAGGAAAACCCGCAAAAATCTAGCAGCCCTTAGGGGGTCATTGCTACAATATTTCTTGTCTAACCCGTGCCTGTATTGCCTTCAGGTGGTTCTTTGAGATGAGGTCACCTGTACACAAATCTTATCTGCCACTCATCTGTGAATGTGTCAGTGACAGGTATCTGAGTAATGCTTGTTCAGCCACGTACTAATCATGACAAATCTTAGCACCGGCAAGATGTTTCAACACAGCCCTATGTACACAGTCTAATGTCAGCTGATGGGAGTCCAGTGACCTTGTCGATGTGATAATACAAAGTCTGTTACTTTCAAAGGTCTGGAAGAAAAGGGCAGAGCCGTTGAACCCTCATGTTGAACCCTCATACCGCTTTTCTGCCTCACTTATTAGCATGTTTAGAATATACAATATATAATCACACAGGAAACAAAAGGAGGAAAAGACAGCAAGAGCGCCACCACAAGGCCGAAGAAGGCTAGAGACAGCTATCCTAGGGTACAAAGCACCAGCTGAAAAGTTTAAAGTTCTCTCCATAAACAGTAAAAAAAATATAAAAATTGCTTGTTTTTGTATTTTATCCCTGTACTGGGCTTCCATATATTTTAGGAAGGTTTTGTTTTTTTAAATACAGGTTAGGAAAATTTCAGGGCTGGTGGATCTGTAAAGTAAGATGACCCACCTGTGTGTTCTATAGTTGCTTTCAACTATTTTTCTGCTGCAGTGTAGGATCTGTTCCACCGTTCCGCTTCCTGTCTGTCTTTGCACTACTTGTAAACAGCAACACACTTCCTGCCCTAGGGTGACAACGCTCACTCAGTGCACAGTATTTATGGAGGAGCAGCATTGTCACCCTAGGACTGGAAATGTATTAGGACTACAGAACACCCCACCACTCCTCCTTATCTCTGGCTGGAGTTTTTTTGTTGTTCACTGGAAGTAAAAGCATTATTTCTTTTATGCGGAGGCGGAGGCATCATAAAAGTGGCCAGGGTGTGCAGAGTTTAACTGACATGCGGAGGCATCATAAAAGTGGCCAGGGTGTGAGGAG
Organism: Nanorana parkeri; assembly: GCF_000935625.1. Taxonomy (NCBI): domain Eukaryota; kingdom Metazoa; phylum Chordata; class Amphibia; order Anura; family Dicroglossidae; genus Nanorana; species Nanorana parkeri. The sequence continues at coordinate 1,452,152 of NW_017306559.1, forward strand.
TTTAATTGACATGCAGAGGCCTCATACAAGTGGCCAGGGAGTGAAGAGTTTTACTGACACGCAGAGGCATCATAAAAGTGGCCAGGGTGTGGGAAGTTGTACCGACATTACAGCCATTCATTGTTTAGATACAGTCTAAAACAGGCTAATCTTGTTGAGTGCATTGCCCCTTGTATGTGTACTTTAAGTTGCATTCAGCATTATTCAATATTATACTTAGGTGCTAATGCTTAAAGCCCAATGGAACCCTTGGTTTAATCAGCTAAATACACCCTGAATACATCAAAACAAAAGGTGTGCAAAGTCTTACAGTTTGTTTTATTTCTAAAGAAGCCACAGCCTGAGTAGAAAGACCCTTACACTCTGTGTGGAAGCAGTGGTCTTTCTATGGAGGTTTGACACCCCCCCCCCCCCCCCCCATTTTAAAGGTTATACTGTTCCCAAGTTTTACTGACACGCAGAGGCATCATAAAAGTGGCCAGGGTGTGGGAAGTTGTACCGACATTACAGCCATTCATTGTTTAGATACAGTCTAAAACAGGCTAATCTTGTTGAGTGCATTGCCCCTTGTATGTGTACTTTAAGTTGCATTCAGCATTATTCAATATTATACTTAGGTGCTAATGCTTAAAGCCCAATGGAACCCTTGGTTTAATCAGCTAAATACACCCTGAATACATCAAAACAAAAGGTGTGCAAAGTCTTACAGTTTGTTTTATTTCTAAAGAAGCCACAGCCTGAGTAGAAAAGCCCTTACACTCTGTGTGGAAGCAGTGGTCTTTCTATGGAGGTTTGACCCCCCCCCCCCCCTCACTGATTAAGGATCATAGCTCTCCAAAGAAGCATAAGCTTTGATTATATCTAATCTATATGTCCAACTCCATAGGGCATGTGTCTCAAAACTCAACGGGGAGCTCAGGCTTTGCTGATTGCTAATCTATAACTCTGACTCAGTGGGGGATGTGTTGGTTCTCTGCAGAGAGCTCAATGTTTCCTTATAGAGAGTAAGGGTCCCAATCTGCAGCTGCTGGAAGGAGTCGGGCTTTTGCACTCTGTGGCTGTGGCTGCTTTAGAGAGAAGACTAAATATAAGACACTGAACACACTTTGTTTTAACGTACCTAAGAATGTAATTGGCTGGTTTAAACTGAAGGTTCAATTGGGCTTTAAGATCAGCAACCCATAGCAGCTAATCCTAAATCCACCTTGTACTGGTGTGACTTCAGTGGACTGAATTCTGATTGGCTGCTATGGCTTACTTAAGCAGTAGCACATGAGTAAGACCTCTTCATGGAATTAGGCTGACATTGTTATATGACATGGGTCTGGTCTGCTCTTCACTGTTAGTTTATTGGCATTGTGCAATAAATGACACTACTTACTCCTCTTGGGTGAGCATGACTCCAGACAGGAAGCCTCATTTCCAAAGTTATTATCATTGCCATAGCAGCCACCGTATATGAACAGCTCACACTTCATTGTCAACAAGTTGTAAGCATAACGCTTTATATAGCCTCGGCAAGGTCCTGGCTCCACCTCCATCCTGCATATCTTGGGGACCTCTGAAAATAAAAAAGACCAGAAAAAAACTGTTAATGGATGTATCCACAATGCCATTTAAACAAAAGAACCACGTTGGGGTACAATTGGGCAATGGACTACATTTTCACACTATAGGTTCAGAGTAAGGACCAAACTTTGAATGAAGGAACCCGTCCCAACTGGGGTTCTGCAAGAATCTGAACTTCCAGTCCTAAGTTAGTAGGCTTCTGCAATCTTACTTATGAAAGTTGAAATTTGCCCCCTTACTTTGTCTGAGTCTAACACTTATAATGTTAGGGGGCAGAGATCAGCTAAAGTCTGTTGGGCCTCTTACTACTTCTTTGGGGCCATTGGCTAGTTTATGATTTTTGTTTGAGAATGCTCTTCTATAGTTTATAAGCCCTAATCTTCCTGCGTTTTACAAAGAACACTTCATGCAGACACAATACATTCTCTAGTTGGCTTATCCTTTAGCTCAACAGATATTCAGCAAAGGTGCTGACTTCATGACTGATATACAGACACCCGCTAAAAGGAGAATCTACAAATCCTTTTATGTAACATAATAATAAAAAATACAGTACAGTCTTGTATCATATGATAACGAAAAAGTAAAACTGGGAATGCGGCATCAAAAATGACTTTCACATAAACACCTGAATAATAACTAACTAATAATAAGGGGGTTATTCACTAAGCTGCCGAAGCAAAGTGAGCCGAAGGATTAGCCGATGCATCGGCTTAATCCTTCGGTTCCTTTGTGAATAACCTTTTAAATGTGTATTCCCTAAAATATGATGATAATTTGGCTTTAAAAGAAAAATGGATGGTGTTTCTTTAAAGCTGATCTCCAGCTAAATACACAGATTAAATACATACAATATATATATATAT
>NW_017306559.1:1454686-1457143 GCF_000935625.1 Nanorana parkeri
TGTCTTCCTTTAGCTTCAGTCTGGTGAGGTCCTGATGGGGTGTTTACATTGCAATAACATTTACTGGGTAAGTATGGAAATCACTTACATTTAATAGGGAGCAAAGCAAAATGCAAGCATAGTAAGCAGAATCAAACATATTTGTAACGATACTGATGACCAACACAGAGGCAAGACAAAACAAATAACATACCTAGTTACTATTGGATGGGCGTTAACCATAGATAGGAATGGTGACAAAATCCAGCTTTTCAGTAAACTATCACATACTGGTCTCCAGTCGCTGTCCATCACTGCCTGAGGACTTCTGCTAGTATTTAGTGAGCCCAGAAGACATAACATAAGGTTTCCTTCTGCGGTCTCCCTGCTGGCATTTGCGTGAGAGATCACATCCTGCCCAGGGGTGTAACAGTAGCCAATGCAGACCACACAGATGCTTTGAGCTCTGGGGGGCGGAAGGGGGGCCCATTAGGGGAGCATGGAGGCAATTTAAACATAGAAGATCTGTGTGCATGCGTGTGTATCATTAAGGATTGCAGAGGTTGCTGTTGACACTGGCCCAGTACCCCCTGTGATATTTCCAAGCAAGAAGAGCTGACCTTAAACACAGGAAGAGACTTCAGACTGTCTCTAGTCACAGATCCCCAATACAGGATGTGCAGTAAGGAGAACTTAACTGACTTTGTAGTGTAGATGTATTGCCCTCAAAGTCTTTGGACATCCTGGCCAGCACTGAAATTAACCCTGTATGCTTAATGTAGTCTTCCTCAGGCTGTTAAAAATGCAGTCTGATCCACAGAGTGTCTTCTCAGATAAAAAGTGACACAACAGCTGTTTGTAGTTCCTCAAAAAAAAAGTAGCTAGCTAGAAAGTGAAGCTTCAAACTGATTTACCTGCACAGTTGCTCCATTTTCCCTGACAACTGTCCACAGCTCTGCTCTCTAGTAGTGTACTGACTATGATGACAGTTCTGCTATCTGTCCTTGATTTAGACATACATAGGTTTAGATCATTGGTATTAGGGAGGTCACTGGAGGCCAATATTTTGATATAGAACGTCATGATCTGTAGTTAGACCCCTGATCCCGCATATTCTTTACATGGAACTGTACTCTGACCAGTAAGCACACTCATTTTTAAAGGAACACTTCATTTAGAATATAAAACTATCATACATTGAGGGAGCATATTACCAGCTTAGCCTGTCTTTTTCTTTCATCCAGACATTGCTTTAGTATACCAATCCGCCCCCATCACTTTTGGCAGTAATCTGATGATCTCAGAACCCTGGCTTAAGATGCCGGAGAGAAATTCAGAAACACACCCACGGCAGACTCTTTGCTGTCTCTCACAATACAGGTAAACCCAATGTAAAAAAAACAATTGCTTGTGTTACAAGCAGTAGAAAGAAATTGCACTGCACAGGTATAACATTTCCTGTGACCCTGTGAGGTGTTCTATGTGTTCTCTGACTCAAGTGGACTGGAAATCAATTCAAATTAAGGGAAACTGAATGAACCTTCAACATTAACTCATCTTTAATCTGCATTCTGTGTAATTTCCTGCAACCAGAAACCAGAGGGCACCTTGCAGGGCCACTAGAAGTTTCTAAAGCTGCCACTGTGTAACATTTTCTTCTAACTCTATCACCAATTACAATTGGGTACAAATCCAATTGGTTGCTGTGTGAATTTTCTAAATACTGTCAATGTTTTTGTTTTTTTTTACATCATTATTTCTATAGAAACAGGTGGTGGGTGCATTAGGAAATTCCTCCCCTGGATCAAAAACAGGGGTTCTCAGATATTCAGATTTCCGACATGAGGACCGGAGTGTCTGGTGCACCAGATGAAACAACCTGGATGAAAACTAAGACAAGTAGGCAGTGTTTCCTGGTGGTCCGTTAATGTGAACTCAACGTCATGTAGAGCTCCCGACCAGAATCCTGTCTGCCCCATTCCCTATTAGTCATAACAGCTAACAGAAGTCTAGAAATAACTTGTCAGAGGCAACTGCTGCTTTGTGATCCCATAAGAGAGTGTTGTGTGATTAAATGCCAAGGTATGGACCATGTGGTCTCTACCAAAAGGGGAGTATTACAGTTCATGTAGAGCCACTAATGGTAACTAATAGCAACGCCTAGTATTTGGTTGCAGGACCGCTGCCTTGGTATCCCGTAGCATTGGGTTCTGCAGCCAAAGTATTTAGGGGTTCTCTTTTCTTTTATGATTTTAGGTGAATATTGTGGGCAATGCATCAGGGTGTTCTTGTTTGTGCAATCACAGCCTCCATAGGAGAACTCTTCGCACATCTGCGTGTACCGGTTATAATAATATTGGGGGAGGAGACCCCGACAGTTCCCCTCATCTAGTGGAAGAAGACATGCGGTGATGTTTTCTGAAATATAATGACAGCTTGTTAGGGGTTAGAGTACACAGACAACTTGAGCTCAGAGAT
>NW_017306559.1:1457213-1465720 GCF_000935625.1 Nanorana parkeri
GCTGTAGGAGCATGAGTCGGCTGCCAGGTCTTGGGTGGGAGGTCTCCCCAGGCTATGGTCCCCACCAATTAGCTGTTTTATTAACTCTGGGGAGCAGCTCTAAATTATGGTCATTCGAGGCTACTGGACTTTCTTAAGGATAATGCAGTCAGGTCTCATAACACCATTGGCTGGGATATATCAAACCTAAAAAATCCAAGCAGCTTCAAGAAGAGGCAGGCAGCGCAGGTACTGAGCAGGGAACCCCCCATCGGTTAGCCGCTGCGGGATACACTACAGGTTTATCACTGTTTAAAAGTAGAAGAAGGAAACCTTTCCTGAAAGAGATTTGGACCTCATTAATACTCCTCTTTTTGAAAATGCCAGTGTTTCCCAATGGTGGTCCATTGACCTCAATACTTTCTCCGGCCAGAACAAGTGTGCATCCTGTGATATCAAAAGCCTTGCTCTGTCTACTTGTTCCAGTTCTGCAGTCACAAAGTATCAATGCCATTGGATCAGTATAACAGCCAAGGAAGTCGCATTTGTAGAAGGAAAGCTTGACTTTGCCACCATTTATAATTCTTTAAGTACAGGTTTCTAAATATGATCTAGTGCATTTCACAGAAAATGTGAAAATCATCCATAATGTGATGTATAGTGCATGTGCATGTTGAGATAAATCATGGAAGCACAGTGGCTCAGTGGTTAGCACTCTTGACTTGCAGCACTGGGGGCCTCAGTTGGAGTCCCAGTCAAGACACTATCTGCATGGGGTCTGCATGAGTACACCAGTTTCCTTCCACACTCCAAAGACAAGCTGGTAGCTTAATTGACACCTATCTAAAAAAAACTAATTGATTCCTTTATGATATTCTACTAAGTGTGCCCAAGATGGCTTCCCAACAGCAGATAAAGCACTTTGACTTCCCAGGGAGAAAAGCATTATAGAAAAATAAATTATTAATGTAAAATTATCAGAGGAAGCATTGTCCGTGGTCACAAAGATCCTGCCTGCTCTTCGAAGAAAAATCTGTTCATGTAACATCATGATGCACTAAGTGCGTGCCAAAATTCTCTTCTTGCTCCAACTGCTAGATGTCACAGAACATGATATATTTTCCACAAAACCTCTTTATATCAAATCAAACTATTTTGCTTCCAAAAACTCCACCTAGAAAGTTCTGAAAAGGTTTGTTAGATTTTTTTTGTCTTAAATCTGTTATGCCACCCTTCCCCCCATGAGCATTGCAGAGCATTCCCAAGATAGGAATGTGTGTCCAAACATATTATATTTACTCAACTTCCATCTCCACAGCAAGGAAGACGGAGTTACAATATGCATCTGGTTATATTACAACATAACAGCAACTTGCAGAAACTTGTCCAGAAACTTTGCAGATTATGGACAAACCCTAAGTGAAAGGGCGCAGTGTGCAAGATCTCTTTCTTAAATACTACACTCAATTCTCGCTATCCACATTATCTCACTTATAGGAAATGTTTTTAGGAAAAAAATCCTAAAAAACATCAATAAGCGATCGTATCATCTTACGGCCCCCCCGGAGAGTGTGCTAAATGTTGTAGGCTAATGGCTTCAACGGCGAAGCGTCTAAAATTAATTCCTGATCTAATTTGCGAATGATTAAGTTTGTTGCTATTTGCGACTGCGGAAATAAAGTCAAAAACAAGTCAAAAAGAAAGCAAAAGCAGCTAAGAGCTTCCCGATACTTCCTCCAGTGCAGATGCTGTAGGAAAGTTGGCCCCTAACATCCTATCGCCCTGAAGTTTGCCTCTTTTGTTTTGCGAATGAATGCAGATGTCACATCTGTCCCCGTCCCTCTTACTTCGAGATGCAGCTTGCTCTGAAGACGTCACCACTTGTCCCAAGAAGCAGACAGGAACCAGAAGGTGGACTATAGAAAGCATTGCTGGAGAGGAAGACTGGACTCTGGACTTAGCACAGCAATTGCTTGCTTAAGGCGGAGTTGAAGCTGGAATGAATTGTGAACTTCCAGCAAACTTTTTATAGAGAGAGGGGGAAGCCCTAAGCTGTGTAGCAGGCAGGGTCCCCCCTCTAAATAGGGGAGGGGTCTATGTGAGTCACTTCTAGCCCTCTGTCAGTATTCACACATCAGCCTGCTTATCCATTCTCATTATGCAGAAGCACGTCATCCATCCAGGGAGGAGAGTTTTGTAACAGTTATATTTAGTCTAGAGATCTCCATTTACTGGGTGGTGTCACTGTCAGTTAGGAAATGCATAATGGTTAAACTTTTGTTGATGCCCACACTGGGGTCAACGCACTGGATGAAAAAAAGTTACTAATAATGTCATCTTTACAGGGAAAATGACATCGCAGGTTGACGTGACTTGGTTAAGCAGAGGATGTTTTTTTTTTTCATCAGCAGAGAAAGTTATGAAAGTAAAAGTGTCAGAATGTGTAATTATGACCGAGTTAGTCATGGGAGATTTCCCTGGAATTTTGTTGAGCAACGGACAGCAATATGTTAGGTTGTTACAGGGGTCACAATTCATTTGCACCCTTAATTTAAAGGGTTTGTCAACCTGAAACTCATATTTACTGGGGAGTGAAACCACCTGACAGTTTTCTTTTGTCTCTCAGGTGTTCTATCAAAGATTGTGACTGGGTTGGAATGTGTGACCGGTCACGTGGTCACACATTTTAACGTAGTCACGCCCACTTTTTCTGCGGTGGAATATGTGACCGGCAAAATGTGAAGAATTCCAAAGATTTCTCAGCTGTTCCAGGGCAGATCGGCATCGCAGATGGTACGTGCAGGAGAAACGATCTGCCCTGGAACAGCTGATCGGTCTTGAAATGTCACTTTTATCCGACATGGTGGAATGTGAGATCGCAGTCACAAAGTCAGATAAAAGTGACATTTCAAGACTGAGCAGCTGTTCCAGGAGAGATCGGTTCTCCTGCACATACCATCTGCGATGCCGATCTGCCCTGGATCAGCTGGAATGCTTCACTTTTTGCGAGTCACATATTCCACTGCCGAAAAAGTTGGCGGGATCACGTTAAAATGTGTGACCACGTGACTGGTCACACATTCCACCACGGAAAAACTGGGAGGGATTCGATTAAAATGTGTGACCACGTCACCGGTCACACATTCTAACGCAGTCACAGACTTTGATAGAACACAGGGACTCTATGGGTGAGATATCTGGGTTGTTCCCGGGACGTGCACACCTGCTGTGCCCAATATGTGCCTAATGAAGGGACCCTAAGTGGCCCCGAAACATTGCCAGTATTTCACAAGAAGTCAATAAAAAGATGCATTTGGTGACACATTACTCCATACTTTGACATAGCGGCATCATCCGCGCTCACTTCAGCATCCATTTGAAAGGGGCATATCGCTAAGGAGTGCAGTGGGATTTCCACACAATATGGTGGGCTGCCACCATCCTTGCTAGATTTTTATTTACTTCATATTAAAGCCCAAATGAACCTTAAGTTTATAAATCAGCTAAATATATTTCTGGTGCATCAAAACAAAGGGTGTTCAAAGGTACAAATCAACTTATTTCTTAAACAGCCACAACTTGAGTAGAAAAGCCTGTCTTCTGCCAACAGCTTTACAGTGGGACCTTTGATCTCTGTGGGGAAGCCGTGGACTCTATACAGAGGTCTGATGTGCCCCCTACTCCGTCAGACCTATAGTATTGCGGTCAGCAAATCTCATGTTCCCTGCTGATTGGAGAGCTCTAGATCTAACTCAGATGTGATAGACATCTGCAAAGAGACCACCACAGAGAGCATGTGTCCCACATTGAAGTTGCTGGCATGGGACAGGCTTTTCTGCTGCGGCTGAGGCTGCGGCTGTTTTCTAAAGAAAACAAATTGTAAGACTTTGCAGAACTTTTGTTTTGGTGCACCTGGAATCTACTATGCCAATCAAGCTGTTATGAAGTATATAAACAGTTTAAGTTTAGAAGAAACCGAGAAAGTTACAATGTTGCACTCTAATCACTGGGAGGAGACTGAGGAAATGCTTTCTCTTGCCTGCGGCAGACTGATGACATCATCTCAGCCAAGGCAAAGTTGCCTGAATTGAGCTCAAAAGCTGTTTTTTAATGATAACAGGATCAGCTTTTCTGAAACATTATGCTATTGCTGTATAGTATTGCATGTCTGGCATTTATTCAGGGAGATTTGTAAAGTCACAAAAAAATACACCTTAAAGCGGGTGTCATCAACCCGTGAATTGTGATCTACCTATTGATCATGGGCAAGCCACAGGTAGATTGTATCTCTGCCATGCTGACCCTCCGTCTGGAGTGCTACACCACCCCCCCACCCCCAAGTAGTACTGGTGCAGTAAAGCGACATAGCTACAAGCTCTTCAACACTAATCCTCCTATCGCCACCATCCTATGCACTTGCATGTGATATCACATAAAAGTGTGGATCAGCAGGGATCAGAATGCCAACACAGTTTGGCTCACTGCTGCTTCCCTGCATCACCCTGCACATGGAGAGGGAGGAGATGAGGAGTCAGAAGGGGGAGGAAGAAAAAGTATTACTCCAAGCCAGAGGAAGTAAATGCTGGCATGCAGGGGAAACTGGCAGCTGTACACAGGGCACATTGCATTAGCAACTACTGACCCTTGCACTGTGCGTTACAAACTACTGACCCCTGCACTGTGTGTTACTTACTCTTGTCATTTGAACTGTGCGTTACAAACTACTGACCCCTTCACTGTGTGTTACAAACTACTGACCCCTGCACTGTGTGTTACTTACTCTTGTCATTTGAACTGTGCGTTACAAACTACTGACCCCTTCACTGTGTGTTACAAACTACTGACCCCTGCACTGTGTGTTACAAACTACTGACCCCTGCACTGTGTGTTACAAACTACTGACTCCTGCACTGTGTGTTACAAACTACTGACCCCTGCACCGTGTGTTACAAACTACTGACCCCTGCACTGTGTGTTACAAACTACTGACTCCTGCACTGTGTGTTACAAACTACTGACCCCTGCACCGTGTGTTACAAACTACTGACCCCTGCACTGTGTGTTACAAACTACTGACCTCTGTACTGTATGTTACAAACTACTGACCTCTGTACTCTGTGTTACATATTACTAACCTTTGCACAGTGTGTTACTTACACCTGACCCACAGTGTTACTTACTCCTGGTCCTGGCACTCTATTACTTATTGCTGACCCCTGCACTCTGCGTTACTTACTACTGACATCTGCACTGTATGTTACTTACTATTGATCTCAGCCAGACCAGAACATAGCCCAGCCAGGCCAGAACTCAACCATACCACACCTCAAACAGCTAGCCAGCTGGGCTAGAACACAGACCAGCTAGTCCAGAACTCAAACCAGCCAGTCTGGCCAGAATTACATCAGACAACCATGCCAATAATGAGGCCAACTGGGCCAGAACTCATTGCTGTCAGCCAGGCCAGAACTCAACCAACCAGCCAAGCCAGAACTCAAATTGTGAATATAAAAGAATCTAATTTTTAAGGTAGGCTAAGTTTATATTTTTATAGTGATATTTGTTTTATTATATTTTTCTAAGTTTTCTCCATGCCATCCTTACTTTCTATTGGGGCCTTGTTAGTTAATCTCCTCTGATCTCTTCTATGTTGTCAGGTATATCTCCACCTCTTAAAGGTTGCCTACCCCTGCTTCCAAGCAAACCTGTTCATAGCCTATTCAGGACAAAGCCACACATTTGCTTTAAACCTCCCCCTGCACCCCTAACAGCATATTATTACATTTCCTTTGCTCTCCTGATACTCAGATATTACCTGGTACATCCAGGAATGGAGGAACATGTGACTTACTCCATGTGAGTGACAGCACTGGGCCAATCAGTTGAGTCAGGGGAGTCCACGTGTGAGCCAGGACGCTGGTAACTCATGCCCTACATGAAGCTTTGCTCTCATTGGCTGAAGGGAGTGGTGGAGGAGCAAAGTAAACCATGTTCATCTATAGAGATCTGCATTAGTGTTAACCTGTTGCTTTGCCCTGCACTCATGTTTAATCTGCACCCACCCATGTGACATAATATCATTGCAATGTTCAATGAAAAGTTACATCTCTTTCCATGAAAATACTTGTGTCCTTTGTGATATGTTTGGCATGTCATTATTCATTTTAATACCAAACAGTTATGAAACTATTCAGTAATGCAAAAACATTGAGTTCTACTTGCCCCAAAGGCTGTTATTTGAGACATGGCTATAAACAATCCCATTAGAGAACTGGCACATGTAGAAGGTAATCATTTTAGGGTGTGTTTTTTGTGCAAATTGATTGAATGTTAAATGTTTCTGCCAATCTATGAACAGAACCAAGCTCTGATTATCATGCAATGACCCATTTACCCAATGTGTGATGTACTAAGGATAACATTGTAGCATGTCTTGGTCCAGGAAGGACAAAGAATTTTAGGCCTCCGGTGCAAAGACTGTCTTTTTCATGAAAGGGCTAAAAGTTGCAAAGCGTGCTGCTATGCCACAGTGATTGGTGACCATGCTGAACGTGGGTATTATCTTCAAACAAAGTTTTCTTACCCTTTTGCCCCCACCCTCCTGAGCTGAAATAGCCTCCCCCCAAAGCTTCGTACATACATAGAGTTCTCTCCCCCAAGGTCCCCTGCAATGTTTTGTGCTGCCTTTTTCACCCCATTTCCACGTATGCACAGTAGAGCACATAGACTTCTATGGGGCAGAGATCCCCTCTTACACTTTCTCCATGGGAAATGTTTACCTATAGTCCTGTTTTGGTGGCAACTCAAAACATCAGATTTACACCTTTTCCTTATTACCAATATTGGTGATGAGGACAATTAGAGAGAGTGAATCTCCCTAATGGGGACAGCGATTCTAAACTCTCATCACTCTATACAAATCTAAAACAAAAGTTTTGCCTTTAGTCATACTAATACTGCCAACAGAACCTATAAAACCTCTCTAGTTCCCTGTGGAGCAATAGGCGTAGGAAGGGACTAGACATGTGTGATTCGTTTCGTTATGAATCGAAATTCGTACGAATTTTCCTGAAATTCGCAAATTCGGAAGCACCTGAAATCCGAATTGCAGTTTCCGAATTATATCCGCAATACGAAATTCCATTAATGAATTTCGGATCTGAATTTCTTTGAAACGGGAACTAATATTACCCCTGTAAATGAGGTTGAACAAGATTTTTTTTTTAATCCGAAATACGGATCCGCTGCTGCTGAGGGTTGCATTACAATACACAGGCAGGAAATACGAAATTCCGTTGACGGAATTTTCGTTCCGTTACGAACATTCGTTATGATGAAGTTAAAAAGCAAAATACCTTTGTTAATATATTGGAGTTGATGGTAGTTTTTTTTTTTTCCCGAAATACGAAATTCGGATCCGAAATCCGTTAACGGAATTTCGTATTTCGGATAGAAAAAACAACTACCATCAACTCCAATATTAACAAAGGTATTTTTGCTTTTTGACTTCATCATAACGAATGTTCGTAAAGTTACGAAAATGTGCCGAAACTAACGAAAATTCGTATTTCGTATGAATCCGAATTGAGTTTCGGACACGAATTACGAAATACAAAATAACGGATATTCCGAAACGAAACAAATTTTTGATGGCGCACAAGTCTAGAAGGGACATGACTGATGCAGGTCAGACCTGAAAAAGAAGGAGTTAGGTGAGTATTGGATGGAAGGGTGTTTTTTAGCGATAGGTGGGTTTAGCTTGGGGGGTGGAGTTAGGGGGCCATCTTACTATACAGTGTGAGGTAGGGAACCATTTTAGGTGGGAGAGAAAAGGAATCAGTCCCACCCACCCTCCCCGATAGTATTTCAGCTTGTTGTTTTTTATGTTTACTAAGGGTTAGTTTCCGCAAGTGTGGAATTTGGGGAGGAGGGATTGGTGGCAACTCAAAACATCAGATTTACACCTTTTCCTTATTACCAATATTGGTGATGAGGACAATTAGAGAGAGTGAATCTCCCTAATGGGGACAGCGATTCTAAACTCTCATCACTCTATACAAATCTAAAACAAAAGTTTTGCCTTTAGTCATACTAATACTGCCAACAGAACCTATAAAACCTCTCTAGTTCCCTGTGGAGCAATAGGCGTAGGAAGGGACTAGACATGTGTGATTCGTTTCGTTATGAATCGAAATTCGTACGAATTTTCCTGAAATTCGCAAATTCGGAAGCACCTGAAATCCGAATTGCAGTTTCCGAATTATATCCGCAATACGAAATTCCATTAATGAATTTCGGATCTGAATTTCTTTGAAACGGGAACTAATATTACCCCTGTAAATGAGGTTGAACAAGATTTTTTTTTTAATCCGAAATACGGATCCGCTGCTGCTGAGGGTTGCATTACAATACACAGGCAGGAAATACGAAATTCCGTTGACGGAATTTTCGTTCCGTTATGAACATTCGTTATGATGAAGTTAAAAAGCAAAATACCTTTGTTAATATATTGGAGTTGATGGTAGTTT
>NW_017306559.1:1465880-1500690 GCF_000935625.1 Nanorana parkeri
CATCATAACGAATGTTCGTAAAGTTACGAAAATGTGCCGAAACTAACGAAAATTCGTATTTCGTATGAATCCGAATTGAGTTTCGGACACGAATTACGAAATACAAAATAACGGATATTCCGAAACGAAACAAATTTTTGATGGCGCACAAGTCTAGAAGGGACATGACTGATGCAGGTCAGACCTGAAAAAGAAGGAGTTAGGTGAGTATTGGATGGAAGGGTGTTTTTTAGCGATAGGTGGGTTTAGCTTGGGGGGTGGAGTTAGGGGGCCATCTTACTATACAGTGTGATTCTTGATACATAATATGTTCTGCGATTATTTTAAATGTTTACATCGCTGTGGCCATTCAACCTTCCAATAAATGTTATTACATTACGTTTTTTGAAATGACTGTGTTCAGTGTGTTATTTAGGTGGTAGGTGAGGGTTACTTGGCCTTGCAGTCAGTCATGTTTACTCCACAATTATTGCCCAACAAAAAAAGTAGCTGAATTTAAGTTTTTTACAGAGATTTTGTGGTTTGAACTTTTAAACCCTGACTTCTCGGTTGATTCAGGTTGCCACGTGTCTTCTCTCTGTACTTCCCTAAAGGCTGCCATAGACAGGGTGGTGAGGGGCCTTCAGGCATCAACAATCAGCAGCACATCTGAAATACTAGACTCATGAAACTGGAAAGGAGTCGGGGAGATGATGCAGACACGCCAGAACCAACCTTAATGGAAAAATCAATTTTTTTATTAAAAACAGATAAATAAATAAATAAATAATATAACACACACTATATTGCCAAAAGTATTGGGACGCCGTCCTTTACACGCACATGAACTTTAATGGCATCCCAATCCTAGTCTGTAGAGTTCAATATTGAGTTGGGAATGTTTGGCCATTGTTCCAGAAGCGCATATGTGAGGTCAGGTACTGATGTTGGAGGAGAAGGCCGGGCTCGCAGTCTACGCACTAATTCATCCCAAAGGTGGACTATTGGGTTGAGGTCAGGACTCTGTGCAGGCCAGTCAAGTTCCTCCACCCCAACCTCGCTCATCCATGTCTCTATGGACCTTGTTTTGTGCACTGCTGCGCAGTCATGTTGGAACAGGAAGAAGCCATCCCCAAACTGTTCCCACAAAGTTGGGGACATGAAATTGTCCAAAATGTCTTGGTGTGATGTAGCAAGTAAATTTCACGGAACACCTGAATCCAAAAATTTGGAGGGGTGTCCCAATACCTTTGCCAATATAGTGTATATAATTGCTACATTTGCCAAATAGGTAATTTTTTTTATTATTTTAAAATGTAATTAAAAAATACATTTCCATTTCAGTCTGCTACTTCTTCAGTCTGCAACTAATTTTCGAAGCGTGCCAAATATTGCTGCCTTCCAATATGGCAACCTAGAGGTATCCCATATACTGTTGGTGTACACCATGCCCAATAAATGTAATTTTCTTCTTGTGGGACTGGCTCACAGATTTTTCCTAGAGGCCTGCACAAAATTTTAGTCATCCTCTACGTTTTTCAATTAATTTATATGTTTTATTTGATACTCTCTAAGGAATGCTTACATCTGAAAGATTGTAGACTGTGCAGGCTTTCTCTATAGCACACTGAGATTTACTCGGGTGGTAATAGTGAAGTACTACCCTCTCCGGAATCTACTCAGACTACACTATAACACAAGGTGTATGGCCAGCTTTAGAGAGGATTCTGTTTTTCTCAACAACAATTGGAGTTACACTTTAACAAACCAACAGCAATTGGAAAAGGTTTTCTAACCTGTGTGATCTCCTTTACTACTGACACGGCCTCAAATGGGAGAGAATATGATGATGCCTACAATATGGACATTAGATTTCTCCCATATAAGCACATCCTATGGCAGCTCTGAGGTATGATTTATAAAGTGACCTTATTACCAATAGTGTTCCTGCTTTTGGACTTCATTAACCACTTGAGTATCAGTCTGTATATACCCCTTCATTACCAGGCTATTTTCCAGTTTTCTATAATGGTTTGACTGACAAGAACTTGCAGATTTCATCAGTGAGGAGTTAGTGCCCCTTATGGAGGTGGTCAGTGGCGAGTGCTCCTTTTATTGTTGGTATTGAATGGTGTGTACACCCTTAATGTTGCTGATCAGTGATGAGTACCTCATAACTGCTGGTGGCCAGTGATGTTTTTCATCCATAACATTGGTGGCCATTGTATCCTTTCATAGTCAATATGCCCCCTACTGCTCTGTGTGTCCTCTTGCTGGTCAGTGTACCCCTTTGCTGCTCACTGTTCCCCCTTTGTGGTTAGTTTGTCCTCCTTTCATAGGTAGTTAGTGGGAGCAGCATTATTACTTACAGAGGAGAAGTGATCGGCATCAGAGGTTAAAGGGGAAAGATTGTTTACATTTTGGTATTTACACTTGTGACCACTGTGATCACAAGGCACTCTGATTGACTCTGTGCATTTTGCCCATGTTGTGGCGCAGTCCAACTACAGCTTAATCAAGCATTCAAAGAGTGCACTGGTCTCTCGTGTGTGCGTTCTGCAGCCCCGTTTATATACAGTGCTCCAGAAGACTTTATTATAGCAGTTATACTTTATTATAAGGGCTTTTTATAAAAAATAACTGAGATGAGCTCCTCCACGAAACAAGCGATCAGAGAAATTAGAGAAGTTTAACAAGAAACATTCCCCTGACTGGCTAATTATTTCATTTAATAAGAGCTATTGTGGTTACAATCCAACCACAGCAGTTGCTATTGAGGGGATTAAGTAATTATTCTTGATGGCGTGGGAGCTGAGCCATGTGTAATATGTTATGGCTCCATAGTCTAACACTACCACCACGATCCTTAAAGTAATATAAATCAATTGGGGCTTAGCATGTTGCACAGCTATGCACAAAATACTTTTTATCAAGCAAAGGAAATGCAAGCATAGCAAAGCATTTTTCTAAAATGAGCAATGGTGTAAATAAACCAAGAGCGTAGAAGAACCTCATGCCTGCCAGCATCAGGGGAGCAATTATTTTTACAGTTCCCTACTTGAAGCACCTTCCCATCATACATACTAGCAACTGATTGGTGGAACAGTCATGATTAGTTCTGTATGCAGCCATATAGCAAATAGGAGCGAATAGATTATACTATGCAAATTACTTCACACATTTTATGACATTTAAAAGCATTCCAATGGCCAAAGGTTTGTGGTCTCTTGACCATCACACCTACCTGTATGGCCCTCCAAATGACTATATTATAGAGGATTTATAGAGCGCCAACAGTTTGCGCAGCACTTTACAATATAAGGAAGACATGACAATCACAATACAATTCAAGACAAGATGGTGAGGAGGGCCCTGCCCCTGAGGGCTTACAATCTAAAGGAGAGGGACAAGTGATACATGGGGAGGTAGCTGTGTGGGGATGAATTGTTTGTTTCCATTGAAGGGTACTGATGATGCTACATCATACAAAGACATTTTAAACAATTATGTGCTTCCAACTTTGTGAAAGAGTTAGGGGAAATTCTATTTCTGTTCAAGCATGAGTGTGCCCCTGTGTACAAAGCAAGCTCCATAAAAACATGGTTTGATGAGTTTGGTGTGGACGAACTAGAGTGACTGGCCCAGAGCCCTGACCTCAACCCTCCTAAACACTTTTGAGTTGACCTGGAACACCAATTGCAAGCCAGGTCTTGTCATCCAACACCATGGCCTGACCTCAGAAATGCTCTTCCCACAGACACACTCCAAAATCAGCAGACTCCAGAAGAGCAAAGGCTGTTGTAGGCTCAAAAGGGGTCCAACTACTTTTAATGTTCATAGCTTTGGAATGAAATATCCAACAAGCTCATATAGGTGTGAAGGTCAGGTGTCTACAAACCTTTGCCCATGTATTTTAAGTTTCATTCGGCAGGATTTTCTCTTTTAAGAACTAGCAGGTGAACTATTGTTGCAGGAGAACAAATATATCTAAAAACATTATGCTTAATGTTCTTTCATAATAGCCAATTATGTCAAATGAACCCATTTCAGTCTCAATAGACATATATTTTTGAAATGTTATTGAAATATTTTGAAATCTAGTTAGCGTGTGCCTATATCAAGGTGTTCTATCAGAGAATAGTTGGGAAATTAACTTCATAATTATTCGGAATGTGGGAAATTACAAGGTGAAGAGACAGGCTCTGAAATGCCGAGGGAAGCCTGCCAGGGGAGCTAAAGAAATAACTGGAATGAACTGGATTTGTGCTGCTGAATTAACTCTTTCTAAGTTAGTGCTTATGAATTTTCTATATGTATTGCTACCATAACACACAAAGTTCTGTCACGTAACCAGGGACACTCCCACTTCCTTAAATTGATTTTCCGCATTCTAATTCTGTAAATGTGTAAAGAACCTTTTACAGCATTTATTTGACCTATTTATTTTATTGTCTATTATTTGCCTCCTTTGTATCTTCCTTTGTTTTTCCCTTCCATTTTTTCCAGACAACAATTTGTGGTCAAAATGAGTTCTCCTGAATTATATTTGTAAAGGTTCTAATTTATCCAGGCCAGAACATAGCTGGTAAGTTGGCCACATTCAACTGGATTCATTCTGTGATGCTGAAGATGTTTCACAGCTTAGCCAAACAGCTACCTCAGCTTCAATGGGTGTCTGGAACATACCATAGCATTTATATCCCCAAAGATGGCTCAGTCAGCTTCATCCAATTGCCATAGAATGTGTCAAGGCAGATATTGAGTGCCCAATATGGTGGGAATTTGTGAAATTTTAGAAACCATCCTGTTCTTATTTACAAAATCCATTCATCAAGAAATCATTTAGTCTTGGATGATTGTTATTTCTGAGGTTTATATTGCCGAAAAAAATTATATTTGGCAAATTGTCAAGGTAGAGATGTTACCTTGATGTTCCAATTTGACGTAGATGGCCCTTTTTATACCTCCAATTGACCATTTGTGCTCTCCATCCAAAATGAGCACCTCTCTGTCCTCGAAAGAATGCCACTTTCCTCAAGGAGTAAAACTCCTGACCTGTAGAGTTGACTTTGCAAAAAAAGCTGTCCCTGCAAAGAAGACATTGAATACTCACCTCTACTGCTGTCCGCGCTGCCAATTTGTGCAGTAGGGAGGAGAAACTGCTAGATCCTGCAGAATCCCACACACTAGGATTCTCAATTTTGGTCCTACACAATGTGGTTCCTCCTACAAACCACTATGTCCCTGCAGGACCCAGTTCAACTAATCAAACCAGCAATGAGCGACGCAGGAGACCATGAATTTTACACTCCTGGGAATATTGCAGGATTATTAGCAGTTTCTCTAATACGCTTCTCAGGTACATATTTCATGTCCTCTTTGCAGGGACAGCTCTATTGGAAAGTTTTATTTTAGCAATAGTAACAGTTGCTTTAAAGAGGTCTTCAAATATAGAAGTTATGCTCAAAAAAGGCAAGGAGAAGGCAAAAGACTAGTCACCATTATTGACTGTGATCTCCCTGACATTGATATTTACCCCATTTCTGATTTACCATGCCTGGTTCTGCACTGTGTCTTTCTGTGGAGGTGGCAATTTTGGTAGAACTGGGGTTTTCTTCTTTAATGACAGAGCTAGATTTGGATGACTGGTGATCTGATGACTGCTGGGGTAATGATGAAGCGGCAGGAAAGGTGGAGGAAGCACAGCTTCACAGAATGGATGAAGCAGAAGCAGGAGATCCTTGCACTGGAGGTAATCAGGTACAGCTTCCTCTCCAGCAAGAAGAACAATGAACAGCGCAATTGTGACATCCCAATCTCACTCCAAATCTGGAGGGACTAGCCACTAGGGCGGTGCGAGGGGTGGGGCCCGAACACGGGTGACATCATTGTAGGGGTGACACCAAAATGACTGCTACAGGTACAGAAATCTCTTTCCCCAATCCAAACTCATACTGTTAATAGATTGCTGGCCAAACTGACCCTAGATTGTGTGTGATCAATGTGAGTAGTCTGTATACTTAGTTAAGTGGTTCAGAATTTGTTGGAAATAAAAAGTAAACAAAATACCATTTCTTCTGACAAAGAGAATGTGCTACAGCTGTACTGCCTCATCTCTACAATATTTGTGCAAGTGAACAAGACTTATTAAAACAATTATATGTAGCTGTATGTTAATATATATAATGCAAATTTAATATATTAACCATATAATATATAAAGTACCCAGGCTTTAGGTACAGAAGCAGGTGTATGCAGCATGCTTGCAGGTGCTTTTGAGTTACTTTGACGTGTGTTTGAGTTGCTTTATTTAGTTGTTTAAGGGGTTGCTTAGAGCTTTTTCTGAGTTGGTCTAAATTGCTTTTTTGCTTTATATAAAAAGCAGCCCAGATGCACACAAAAGCCTGTGCACTTGAGCTAGATTTCAATCTTCCCTGCTTTCCCATGTCATAAGTATGCAGAGCTCTGACTTTAAGCTGAGGTTGGATTAGTAACTCAGAAAGTACTGAAACCAATGGATCAGCAAGCAAGCTTTCCTTAGAATACCACATCAGAGCACAATGCTTGCTGTTCCTACATACATAGCATCAGCAGGATCAGCAAGAGAGCCAGTCAGTGAGCATTTTCAAAAGAGGGTCATCAATGGCAGACATCATATTTCTCTCAGTGAGGTTTTCTTTACTCCTTCAACAACATCTGTCAATGACCAGCCACCTTCTTATAAATTCTGCCTGCAGACTGCGGACTCAGTGAAAGATTTTGAACTCTCACTCCATCTTGCATACTGTGCAGTGCCATGTAAGCAGCTTAACCATCCCAGTTGTCATGCCATCAGATGCCAAGCTGTGAGAAGTCCTGCAGCTACGCTGGAACATCCAAATGTTGTTCATGGAAAAATAGGATTTGCGAGCCAAGGAAAATGAGGGAGTTTCAGAAGAAAGGCAAGTTCTGAAGTGCTCGGGGAACAGAGCCAAATCCCTTAATAAATATGAGAATCCAGGTGTGTTGTGTCTTTCATATTAGAATGTGATCACACATTCTATGAAAATCAACATGTTAGGAGGAAAGACAAGGCTGTCTAAAGTGCTAGTGGACTGGCTTTGTGGTTCACGGACTTGGAACAAGAATGCAGAGCAGAATCTCTTGCCAGCCTAGTTGTACTTAGGAAAGCAGGTCAGCATGGCAGCCAAGCCAGAAGAAGAGGTCAGTACTAGTTGACAAGGCAAAAAGACCAATTTGTACCCCCTTCCCCTTCCCATGAGCTGTGAACTACTTGACATTGTTTGTAGGTTCTGCCCTTTTTAGACTCACCTTCTGCTGAAGCACTCAAGGAGGTCACCTCTTCTGATTACCCATAGGCCCAAACTTGCTAGCAGCCTTAATGCATCTCGCGTTAGAGCTTTTTTTTTTGAAGCGTATGTAAACCCATAACTATTTGCATGACATTGTAAACGGTAGAGAAAGGTTAGAAACCCTGTCAGGTTTTACCCTCTCTGGTCCTGGTGACCATTGTCTTTGTAAAAGAAAATGAAGAGAAAGTCAATTTGGAAGAACAGGAATAGAGGGGAAGTCTTTCAATAGGGAAACCTGTTCTGTTAACATCTGTCTAAAGCTGTCTAAAGCTGGCCACACACTACGTGACTGAACACAGTAGGGATGCACTGATACAGTTTTTTCATTATCAAGTATGAGTACCGATAATTTTTTTTGGGTAGTTGCCGAAACCGAATACTGATACTGGAAGTCCTATTACGGAAGCCAGGCGGTGTGTAATGTCTCGCCGCCTGGCTTCCTTATTAGCTGGGAAGCTGGCTCGATGCTCCCTCATCAGCAAGTGACGAGGAAGCATGGAGCTGGCTTTCTGGCCAATCAGGAAGCTTTTCAGGCCAATCAGGAAGCCGGGCGGCGAGTCACTACAAGCCGCCCGGCTTCGTAATTGGCCGGGAAGCCATCTGCAAGCTCCCACATCACCAAGTATACAAAATATACAATGTATCCTAAAAGCAACAAATACACCTTAGCCCTCATTCACATGAGAAACGGCGGCCCGTACAGATCTGTGCTGTATGCACGGCCGTATCGGGCCGCTCCCGGGAAGGACAGATGCTGCGTGTGATTGTACGAAGCAGCCTGTCCTTCTCTATGGGAGTATGCGGCCATTTGCCACTCTACGCTCACTCAACCTGCACATCCCTATGGGTGCAGGTGTCCCTGCTCAGGCGCAGACAGGATCCATCCTGTCAGCGTACGAGTACGGACACCTGCACCCGCACGGACGTGCAGGTCGGGTGAGCGTAGGGCGGCATACGGCCACATACTCTCATAGAAAAGGACAGGCTGCTGCGTACAATCACACGCAGCACCTGTCCTTCCCGGGAGCGGCCCGATACGGCCGTGCATGCAGCACGGAACAGTACGGGCCGCCCGTTTCTCGTGTGAATGAGGCCTTAATGAGTTCTGCAGTGAGCTCAGACAGCAAAAGGTACAAAGTATCCAGAACACAGCAGGTATAACTTCATAGGTAAAATTTAAATAAATGGTCAAACTTTAAACTGCAAAACGTTATAGCTGGGGTAGGAGTTCAGATAATGTAGGTCCAACTGGATAAACACTCAAGGGAACCCTCTGCAAACAGCAGCTCTTGTGAATATTGATTCTGAAAGGAATTCATAGAGATACCTTAGATCCACATTATTTGGATATAACACTCATCAATACCAGAATCAATATAAGTAACTAGGGACGCATAATAATGGACCTTGAAAGGGCACTGATTGATAAAATTATAGCATTCCCACACATGCATATGTGTAAGCAAAAGTCAATATCCATGTAAATGTGTAGTTTTCAGGAAGTGACCGTATATATGAAGTATGTTCTCAGGAATTGTAGTGATTCCTATTGCCGAAGCTTCAGCAGGACATTTTGTACAGCTGAAACGATACAGAGATTAGCATGGCCCCTGCACAAGGAGGACACACAGATTCGTGAAACATTGCATATTTTTTACTGACTGCCTTATAATTAGGTTACAATTCCTGAGAACATGCTTCATATATAGCATCACTTGCATTTTCTGAAAACTACACATTTACATGGATATTGACTTCTTGCTTACACATATGCATGTGTGGGAATGCTATCATTTCACCAGTGGACACCCATTCAAGTTCCATTATTACATGTCCCTGGTGGCTCATGAACATGTCACCTGTTATGGTACTATTCAGTCATACATTTATCTGTAAAGATATTCACAAAGACACACAAGCCATAAAGTATGTGCGGTCATTGCTATGGTGTGTTGGACAGTCATAAATCTATTATTGATTGAAAGTGTTACTATATTTTGATGCTGGTGTTGATGACCATTATATTTAAATAAGGTGGATGTAATATATCATTAAGAGTTCCTTTTAGGAATCACTATTTACAAGAGCATTGAGCAGATGTTCCCAAAGGGATGCTCTGAGCATTTATCCATTTCAATTTTCAGGTAACATTATTTCATCCCTGACATATGCTATCTATGTAGGAATACTGAGCACTGTGCTCTGAGTTGGAATTCTGAGGAAAGCTTGCTTTCTACTATCCCTTTGTTTCTGAGGTCAAACAGCGTAAATAAAATTGTGGTGAAAAAAATGATGCATTGAATAATATCCTTAACCTCCACAAGTGTATAGTTACATAGTTACATACGGGTCTATTTACTAAGCTGCCAAGGGCAGCCGAATGAACAACCGACCCCAAGTGAAGTGACCTGAACAATGTTCGGCTATTCACTTCAGGCTTGTACAGCTGATTTCAGCTGTATATCGTCTGAAATCAGCCGTACATTGGCTTGCTTCGCATGGCTTCGGGTCGGCCGAACATGCTCAGCATGTTCGGCTGACCTGAAGTGCAGAAGGAGTTCGACTCAGCCGATCCAACATCTGGATCGGCATAAAAAATAAGAAAATATATAAAAATGAAAAAGTTAAAAATAAAGTTAAAAAAAATTATAACTAATCCCGCTACCCCCGCCATCTGCATGCAAATAAACACATGCGTAGGACATTCTGCATGTGCTTTGAGATTGCTGCCGCCATTCCATGGTGGTAGCCAGGCAGCAGAATTCTCTTACACACACACACACAATGTGCATTAAAGGGTAAGTTCCCTTTCCCAGTTAATATGGAAAAATAAAATGACCCGATGAAATCTGGCCCCGTCTCTCCCAAACCCCCACCCACCTGGCTATACTTACCTTTTGGCAAACAATCCCTCCCCTCCGCCAGTATGAGTGTACTGTCTGTACCCTGTACTGCTGTCCAGCGCTGTCCTCCCCTATGCATTTTGAATTTCGCTCACAAATTGCAAGCACTCATTGGTCAACGTGGTCAGACCAGTGAGAAGCGCTATTTAGCACAGTCAAATATGTTTTGATTAGGGGTGCACCGATAATAGTATCATTGCAATACCGAGTATTTGGCCGAGTACTCGTACTCACCCAAATGCTCCGATACCTTCCCTGATATTGGAACTTACGTTGAGATGAAAATTTCCTCTGACTGGTAGTGTCGTAGGGGAACATGGAGCCAGCTTCCCGTGCAATCAGGAAGCCGTGCGGCAAGTAATGACCCGGCTCCTGGTTTTCTGATTGGCCGGGAAGCCGGCTCTTTGCTGATTGGCTGGAAAGCCGGCTTCCTGGCCAATCAGCATCGAACCAGCTTCCCGGTCAATCGGGTCATTACTCGCCGCCCGGCTTCCTGATTGGCCAGGAAGCAGATTTCCCGGCCAATCACAATCAAGCAGGCCAAACAACATGGAGCACGCTTCCGTGGCAATCAGGAAACCGGGCGGGATGTCATTACCTGTTGCCCGGCTTCCTGATTACCAGGGAAGCCTGCTCTATGTCAGCGGAAGCACCTGGAATTAGAATTCAGTATCGGCGAGATCCGAAAGCAAAATATCGGTACTCGATACTGAAAAACCGGTATTGGTGCATCCCTATTTTTTTGTATCAGGACAAGTAGATTGTAATGAAGGACAAGTAGATTTGGCCCCCGCTTTAGCCCTTGGACAAGTAGTTTTTTTTTAAATGTCCACACCCCTGAACAGTGAGGGTTACATTGACTGACACCTATGATGAGCAGGGGATCTGGCAGAACAGGAAGTGGTAAGGGACAATTAAGGTTGTATGGGATTTTCTATGATATAAATAGAGTGATAAAAGAATCGAGTGACCGAGTGCCCAACTTTTCTGAGGGGGTGACACCAAAATGACTGTCATTAATTTTGGTCACCCCTCCAATGGTGAAACTTGTTAAAAATGTCACCAGTACACCATATTGAAATGAAGAACACGTCTGTTTATTGACGCTTCATGTCAAAACAAATAGCTAAGTTTCGGGGCCACAACCTCTGCATTGTGAGTCCCTTCAGAGCAGCTGACAGTGGTGCCAATCAGGCAGAGAGAAGATAAGATGTCTCGGTGTGTTGGTGAGGACTCAGTGACCAGTTTCCTGTTTTCCAGCAGCAAAAATACTTTTTTCTAGTAAATATTGCAACGTTTGTCAAAGTTATAATACTGTCTTCTTGTCCTTGTGATACCTAAGCCCCTCATTTCTTTTCCTGGTATCACCAGAACAGGAACTGAGGAGAAATCTCCCCATTGGGTTCACAGATAGCAATAACAACTTGAGAGATTTGAAGGAGTTGAACTTTAAAGCAGCTTTGAAAAATTTACCAGTAGGTCTAAGCAGCCATGTTTTGGACATAAATATTTGATGGCCTGTGTGTCATATGCCTATATATTTTGCACTAGGAAAGTGTTCTTGTTTCCCATCTCAGAAACAGGTGAGCAATGCATGTTTATCCGCTCTGCTCCCCTGCTGAGTCCTTGACAATTGATGACAAAGCTAAATAAACTCTACATTTCCCAGCAGTTCCCACATATGCCCCTGTTCCATAGAGGAGCCTGGGAGAGTTCATTGCACAGGGAAGGGAATGAGAGAGAGGGGACCTTGGTGAGAAATGTGGACCAACGACTAGCTGAAGAAGGGAACTAGTAGCCATCCAAAAACCAAACAGGTCCTGTCTTTCTTTTGGAGGGAATGTGTTCCCTGGGGAACTGAGAGCTCTGAACATAAGTGAGACATTCTATTGGGAAGAACATGAGTGGCCCAGAGAACCATTAAAATATCTCCATACACAAACTTGGAAGTATAGAGAATCTTTATTCAAGTAAAACATTCACAACAGCAGAATGATCAGAAGCACTTCGATGCATTTGCAACGAATAATTTTTTTTTTTTTTTTCTTAATCGGGGGGCCTAAAAACTCTCCACTGGGAAACCATTACATCTGGAAGTGTCAATCTCCTAGATCTCCTGCAGTACTTACTGGTTCCTCCTGCTTAACTCTGCATCATTACTACACCCTATAATGGGTGGAAATCAGCAGGAGGAACCAGTGAGAGCAGAGGGGCACTCAGGAGATCGACCTACCTGGATTTAGGGGCCCATTTACAAAATTGGGTCAGATTGGCAATGAAAACGGTAAGTGTTTACTGCCTGGTTTTCCAGGAAGAACTTTGCTGGTTGTTTTGTAGAGTGGCAGGGCCACTTTAGAAAACATGGTTTATTGTAATAGACCTTTTCAAATATATATAAATGCAAAATAAGGGAATTGTAAGAGATGAATGTAAATAGTGAAGTACCTTATGAGGTGAACAAGATGACTGCTCTCTAAAAAATAAAATACCACATCTGCATCATAATTACCCTTATCATTCAACTTTCTTTAACAAATGAGCACAACGCATTTCAGTTTTGCATTCTTCCAACCTGGATTTCCTTTGTAGTCCTACATATTGAGTCGTATAACATCTTAGAGTTGCAATGGCATTTGATGGTGGGAAGACTTCTCCTTTTTAGATGCAGGTCTGAACTGGGTGCAGATATTTAAATAATTGACCAAGAACAGCACTTGTGATACCCTGAACTTGATCATAGTTAAATATACAGTATATAACTGGAATCAGACAGTAAGCACCCCCTTAATTTCCAGTCTCAATGGTGTTAAGAGGAAATATGAGAAGCACATCCGAGAGTTAGTGATACAGGGAGAGAAGGAAGTTCTCTGCTCAGAAATTACAAACCAGGAAGATGATTACCAGGAAGAATAACCACCGAGGAGAGCAATAGCTATGGGCAAGGGTGTCCCTAAAATCATGAAGAAGGCCTCCCACCAGAGACAGATTGAGAATGAGGCCCTAGGCATGGTAGCAGCTTTGGCCTCTCCCATCTCTTGGATAGACTTTGATAAGGATTGAATTAGACATGAAGATGCCAATCCATTTGCATCTTTTTACTGGTATTGCCCTTCTCCATCAAACACCAACTATCTACAAGTACTGTCTACCTTGTTATGTAACAAGCAAGTGCATATTCTTAACCAATTGTCCTATCCCTCTGGTTTGCTGCAGGTGCTTCAAGTTGTAGTTGGGCCCCCCGGACATCCACTGGACCCAAGGCTCCAGCCAGGGTTGCCTTATGAATAATGTGGCTCTGCTTCTATTAGGGAGCAGTGACCAGTTCTATGTGACAATGGGAGGGTGTACCAGCACCCGACTGGAATGACCCACATCTAGTATAAATTGACCCCTAAGCCCCCGAAGGCCCTTAGGGTTAAGCATGTCTACTACTTGTCAACAATTTCCACATTCTCACTAACCAAGCTTGGCTCTGTGATTTTCTGCTTTTTTATGACTAATTCAACAAGCTCGGCTCAGCAGCCAGTTCAAATTATAGGTTGCTATCAGGGACCACAAAGGAGAGCAATAGCTGTGTGCACCAGGATCTGAAGTCGGCTTCATTTTGTTTTAGGGGATCCTGGAGCAGAAGGCTATCAGGGTCACCACGCACAGAATAGTTCTTTATATCACCTTGCGCCAGAAGGCTCATGCAAAATTGCCATGCAGGTCTCTCAGCAATGTCTTCATTCTTCTGGCAATTAAACAATGTTCCCAGCCATATCATAATGTGATGTAACTGCAGTTTTCCCATTTTGCCTTACTTTTGTAATCATGAATCACATTTTTATTCATTCCAAAATTATTTTTCCTGCGTAAGAGATTTGAACAAAACCCAGGAACATTTTAATCCCCTCTAACTTTCCTCCTTCATACAGGTTTGCCCTCTTTTGTTCGAAATTGACCCGCAGTCCTTTTTCTGTATGTCGCAAGCGATAGATGGATTAGGTGGTAAAATGTATTACATAGACAAACACAGGTGTGACATGTGATATAAAGAGCAAAACGTGAGGGCAGAGAAATCAGTTTTAAGATTTATTTTGTTTGTTTAACTTTTGAGTTCTGAAATGCACCTCTGGAGGGAGAGACGGAAGTAATGTCCATGGATAATGTCCATGGACTCAACTCCTATTCCCTTTATAATCTCACTTAAGCCTAATAATGTCTATGAACTCACTTCTTATCCTCCTTATATTATCTCTTTCACCTAATGGTGTACCTAAAGTCAATTCTTATCCCATCTATATTATCCCACACCCCTATAATGTCCCTAGACTCATCTCTTATCCCCTTTATATTATCTCTTACCCCTTATGATATTCTCGGAACTCAACTCGTATCCCCTCTTTATTATCCCTGACGCTTACCGATTATAATGTTACTGGACTCATCTCTTATCCTCTATATATTATCTATTAACCCTGATAATGTCCATGGGCACACCTCCTATTCCTTTTATATTATCTCTTACCCCTAATGATATCCCAGAACTCAAATCCTATCCATTTTATATTATCCCTTACCCCTTATAATGTCACTGGACTCACCTCTTATCCCCTTTATATTATATCTTACCCCTGATATTGTCAATGATCTCATCTTCAATCCTTTATATATTGTCCCTTACCCTTGATAATGTCAGTGCATTCACTCTCTATCCCATTTATAGTCTCCCTTACCCCTACCAATGTTTCTAGACTCACCAACTATACTATTAATACTATCCTTTACCCCTAAAAATGTCCCTGGACTAACTTCATATCCTCTTTATATTACTTCTAACCCCTGATAATGTTCCATGACTCACCTCCTATCCCTTTTATATCATCTCCCACCCCTGGTAATGTCCTAGGACTTATTCCTGCTACCCTCTAACCCAACCCATAATAATTCCTTACGTCCTTTGACACTGATAAAATTAGGGCCTGCACTGCAATAACATGATAGGAGGATCTTGTTTTCTCTAATATAATATTAGGATTTTAGTCTAGTATTAGTTATTTAAAGAATTACCCGGAGGATAACATACAAGCAGTAACATGCTGAGAGACGGATCATACATGAAGCATACATGAGTAGGTGTAATTAAGCAATAATATTGTCCAGATAAAGGCGATGGAGCTACAGTGATACATGGTTACATAAAATGAAGTATAGAACTTCCTAACCTTTTGTACTGTCATGACTTGCACATAGGAAACTAGTATTTTCAAATGGGGACGTGGTAGCTTTTGGTCCTCTTGCTACGTTATAATAAAAAGGAAGAAAATCCATTCAGGATGTTGGGAGCCCCTTGTAATGGGCACAGACCTTGAAAACTTGTGCAAAGATTTTACCAATAGAGTCATGGGAATTGGGGATGCACCGATACCAAGTACCGTACTCGGTACAAGTACAGATCCTTTTTGAGCTCCAAGACTAAACTAGAGACTAATTCAAAAGTTAGGAGGCAGCTGTCATTTGTAAGGAGCACACGGAGCTCCTGGGATTTGTACTTCTCTGTGTTAATGTACGATTTTGTTTTTATAAATATAAATAAAGGGATGCACAGATACCAGTTTTGCGAGCACGAGTACTGGTACTTGCTCAAGTACTTACAAGTACGAGTTTATTGTCATGTGACAGTTTTTCTAAAACAATACAGACTAATGATTTCAGGACAGTGGTGGAGCGCCAGAGCCCGGTCCCAGCTGCAACCGCTGCAACCCTGGTAGCTCTCATGAAAATGCCAATAATCGGCACTGGTATCTGAACTGGTATTGGTGCATCCCTAATGGAAATGGAAGACGGAAGACGCATTTAGGAGGTTTCTCTCTTTAGCATCTACCAAATGATGAAATATCAATTATGGGAGGACTGACTTATGAAGAAGCAATATATCAAACAACATTATATATTGTTCTTTAAAATCTCACCCAACCACCATAGGCAATGTACACTCTGTAGGTATGTTTTCTGCCTAGTACTAATTATACACATAGCTAATCTTAATCATTGTATTACAGGTACTGCATGTCATATCTCATCATGGCTGTGTTCCTATTACTGAACACTACAAAGTTAATTTTCTATTTTGTTTCTTCTTTCTGTATGTAAGGGAAAAATAGTTCTATGAAATGTAGTCATTGGAGTACTTTGCACCTCTACTCTCCTTCTATCACCTCTCTTTTTCTCTCCTCATCTCATTTCCTCTCCGTTTTTCTCTCTTCTCTTCTTATCACCTCTCTCTTCTTCTCCTCTTTTAAGTGAAGTGTAGACCATTCTTTAATTTGCCTCTTTTCTTCTCCTCTCACCTCCTCTCCTCTCATCTCTGCTTCTCTACTTTCTCATTCTTCTCTACTCTTCTCGTCTCTTTTCCTTTTTCCTCTCCTCCCCTTCCACTTTCACCTCTTTCTACTCTCCTACCTCCTTCCCCCATATCATCCCCTGTCTTCCTTTCTCCTTTTCTCTTTTCACTCTTTACTATCAACCTATTCACTTTCCTCCTTTACTCTCTCATCCACTACTCACTCCAACTTTGCTCTGTTCTCTCCTCCTCTGTCCCCCTCTCCTCCTCTCCTATTTACTCTCCCCTCCTCTGTGCTGCTATCCTTTTTCCTCACCCTCCCCTCTTCTTCTCTCCTCTCCTCCCTTCTCTCATCTTATTTTATACTATCTCCTCCACTGTTCCCCTCTCTTGTCCACTTTCCTCTTCCCTTCTCTCCCCTCCTCTACTCTCTTTACCTTTTATCTCTCCTCATCTTTGCTCCTCTATCTCCTTTTCTCTCTTCTCCTTTGCGCTCCTCTCATCTCTCCTCCTCTTTGCTCCTCTCCTCTTCTCTATTTCCTTTTCTCTCTCCCCCTCTTTGCTCCTCTCCTTCATCGTCTTTTCTCTCTCCTCTTTTCCACTCCTCTCATCTCTCCTCCTATTTGCTCCTCTCCTTTTCTCTATTTCCTGTTCTCTCTCCTCCATTCCACTCATCTTATCGTTCCTCCTCTTTGCGCCTCTCTTCTTCACTTTCTGATTTCCTCCATTCGACTTCTCTCATCTCTCTTCTTCTCCTCTACGTGCCCCGTTCTTATTCTTTCTCCTTCTCCTCTCTTCTCTATTTTCTCTTCCTCCTCTCTTCTCCTCTCCTTTCTCCTCCTCTCCACACCTTTCTTACCTTTACTCTTCTTTCTGCTTTTCTTCTTCCCTTTCCTCTCTCTCACCATACCTCTCCTCACTTCCCCTACCTCCTATCCCCTCTCACACCTGTCTCTCCTTTGTCTCTCCCTCTCACTCTTCTCTTTCTGTTTAGCAATGCATGCTTAAACTTGTAGTTGTACAGAACCTGGGCAGCAACACATTGCTACAAAATGATTGCCTGATGAAGCCTCTAGGGGCTGCTGTTCTCTTAATGAGATTCTTAAATAGCACGGTGTAATTATGTGACCCGGCTTAAGAACAAAAGGATGACAGCATCACAATAAACAGGCAACATCTGAAAGCAAGAACTGCAGATTTGTAATCACTGAAGAACCAAAAAAAAAAGTCTCTGCCCCCTCAATGTGAACCCATCAATGGACAGGATTTCGACACAAAGCACTTAATCTACTATCATATGACTGTCATGCCAAGGTTATCTGAACCTGTTATTGGTATGGTAAAGAACGAAATGAAAAGTGAGACCTCTATCAAAGTCAATGTCATAGACTCTTGAAGTGGAGCTCTGCGACTATTTCTCACTGTATAATATGGCTTATAATAAATCCAGCACAACTAGAATAATATACTATCAAAATGGATACTCTGTAATATACTCTATTTATGCCGCAGTTCATAAAGGTGGCAATAGACATGTATGTGTGACACGGGCAATTCTCATTTTATGTTCATGGCTAGCTTTAGGTCCAGCTCTGGGCTCAAGTCTCCCATTGTGCTGAGTTTTTTATTTTCCTTTTTCTATACTTACTACTTCAGAAATCTCAGGATGGTCACATGACGTGCAGGGTCCTCTTCCTCATTGGGCCCCCTCCCAAATACAAGAAAATAATCTGTGCTAACTCCCCACCAATATCATCCTAAGGCCTCTATGCGAACTCTAATTAGAACAGCGTACAATTATGATAGAGTGCCAGAGATTTTTTTTAATATTGTAATTGTCTGTAACTTCTGTATCATCTGCATTGTCATCTGTAGTAGGGTTGCCACCTGGCCAGGATTCTTCTTTATAGCAGAGATAGGCTATTTCCCTCCTCTTCTTTGCATAGTTTTATGGGTCTGCTTTTTATGGCCCATTCCTCATTGAAGGTAGGGCTATGGAGCTTGCAGTGCCCCAGGGAGTTCCCTCTGCTCAATGCATCAGAAAGAGCTCTGTGATTGGAGTAGATTTAATCATGTGGCTTTGACTGTGCTTTATAAAAAAAAACATTTTTTTTATAAAGCACTTCCTGTGAATGTGAGGGTTCCTAGGCTCTTCTTTTGCTTTGAGTCTCATAGCTGTATATCTGCAGTGTGAGATCTCAGACATCGCTGCTTCTGACTGCTAGTCTCAGAGGATTTGGAGTGGGATTTGGTAATAGCACTACTAGGGATGCACCGATACTAGTATCGGTGCCGAGTATTTGGGGCGAGTAATCGCCCAAATGCTCCGATGCCTAGCCCAATACTCGAGCTTCCGGTATCAGGAAGCCGGGCAGCGAGTTATTACATGACGCCCGGCTTCCTGATTGGCCGGGAAGCCGCCTCCATGCTCCCTCATCACCTCTGATGAGGGAGCATGGAGCTAGCTTCCCGGCCAATCAGGAAGTCGGGCGTCGTGTAATGACGCGGCACCCAGCTTTCTGATTGGCCAGGAAGCCGGCTACATGCTCCCTTGTCACCTCATGACGAGGGACCATGGAGCCGGCTTCCCGGCCAATTTAGGAGGCCGGGCGCTGTTTCATTACTCCATGCTTTCTCATCACCTAGTGAGGAGAAGCATGGGGACGGCTTTCCTGCTAATCGGGAAGCCGGGGGGCAAGTCTTTACACGCCGCCTGGCTTCCTTAATGGGACTTCCGGTATCGGTATTCGGTATAGGCGGGTACCGGAAAAAAAATATCAGTACTCGTACTCGATACCAAAAAAAATCATATTGGTACATCTCTCGTCACTACTGTACTGCTCATTGTTCTCCTCGCTGGAAGCTCTGACTTGAGAAAGCAAAGCCCTGCCTCTACCAACATGGCCGCCTCCACACAGTACAGAACAAGGCATGCCAGTCAGCAATGGGGAAAAGATTAACTGCAAAGCGACCGCAGGTAATACTGGTGACTAGTCCTTTGTGCTCTGGCTGTCTTTTTTTGGACACAGTTTCCAGAGTTCAGTTGCTCCAACTGATTGCTTTAAATGTGCCTTTAAGAGGAGATATAACAATGACATGCAATGCATTCATTCTACACTACAAAAAATATGCCTCAATCAGCAGAATCCCGTCTCTCCTCCAGCATCAGATAGGCAGAATCTACAGATTCCAACTCTGGAATCCTGCAGAGATGGACCTCACACGTCGGTGTAGATATGAGAGCTGCCTCCACATTGATACCTGTACCTCCTGACAACTGAGTTATTTTCTGTCGTTACACGCCTTCCAAGCTCTGAGAAATTCACACTGCGGGGGCCCGTGCTTCTTTATTTAATCTGGGGACAGCTAGAAAGTTACAATTTTTAATTTTGCCAAAAGTCACCAGGGAGTATGGAGCTTGCTTCCCGGCCAATCAGGAAGACGGGCACTGTGTAATGACTCGCCGGCCTGCTTCCTGATTGATATGGAAGCTTGCCAATCAGGAAGCCAGGCGGCGAGTCATTACCTGCCCCCCGGTTTCCTGATTGGCCAGAGACCCGGCTCCATGCACCTGGTGATGAGGGAGCATGGAGACGGTCTCCCTGCTATTCGGGAAGCCGCGTGGCAAGTCATTACACGGCACCTGGCTTCCTTAATGGGACTTCCAGTATCGGTATTTGGTATCGATGAGTACCGAAAATAAAAATATCGGTACTAGTACCTGATACCGAAAAACCGGTATCAGTGCATCCTTACCTGCAAATGTTACACTTACACATTACTTAGCATGCATGCACTGCATGAACATCATGAAAACATATATCTAATCCTAGATTAACTTCTACTTAAATATCAGGATACAGTCTGTTATACCAGAGACAGGCAACCCAAGGCACATGTGCCAGAGCAGGCATTCAATGTTGTTTTCACTGGCTCAAGAAAGAACGCCACACGTCATGTTTTGCCGGCTTGGACTGGCCCATCAGAGGTCCAGAGAATGCCTGCTCCCTGAAAATACAAGGTTGCTCACTGGGCTGTCAATTACAAAGCTGCTCCCCTGTGCCCATGGCCTACCCACCTCTATGACAGTTTAAAGAGACCCCAGCATTTCTTATGGTGGGGAAATTTGGGTCTGATCTTAGGTGTGAAGGTGCAGGAATTGGGGCTGATCTGAGGTATGAGGGTGCAGGAATTGAGGATGATCTTAAGTGTGAAGGTGCAGGAATTGGGGCTGATCTGAGGTATGAGGGTGCAGGAATTGAGGATGATCTTAAGTGTGAAGGTGCAGGAATTGGGGCTGATCTGAGGTATGAGGGTGCTGGAATTGGTGCTGATCTGAGGTATAATTGTGCAGGAATTGGGGCTGATCTAA
Source organism: Nanorana parkeri (assembly GCF_000935625.1). Taxonomy (NCBI): domain Eukaryota; kingdom Metazoa; phylum Chordata; class Amphibia; order Anura; family Dicroglossidae; genus Nanorana; species Nanorana parkeri. Next base: position 1,486,812 of record NW_017306559.1, read on the forward strand.
AGAGTGACGTTGTAGAAATTGGGGTTTATCTGAGGTGTGAAGGTACAGGAATTGGGGCTGATTTGAGGTATAAGGGTGGAGGAATTGGGGCTGATCTGAGGTGTGAGGGTACAGAAGTTGGGGCAGATCTGAGATGTGAAGCTGCAGGAATTGGGGCCAATCCGGGGTGTAAAGGTGCAGTAATGGGGCTTATCTGAGGTATAGAGGTGCAGGATTTGGGTCTGATCTGAGGTGTGAAGGTGCAGGATTTGGGTCTGATCTGAGGTGTGAAGGTGCAGGAATTGGGGCTGATCTAAGGTATAAAGGTGTAGGAATTGGGGCTGATCTAAGGTGTGACGGCGCAGAAATTGGGGCTGATTTGAGGTATAAGGGTGGAGGAATTGGGGCTGATCTGAGGTGTGAAGGTACAGAAGTTGGGGCAGATCTGAGGTGTGAAGCTGCAGGAATTGGGGCCAATCTGGGGTGTAAAGGTGCAGTAATGGGGCTTATCTGAGGTATAGAGGTGCAGGATTTGGGTCTGATCTGAGGTGTGAAGGTGCAGGAATTGGGGCTGATCTAAGGTGTGACTGCGCAGAAATTGGGGCTGATCAGAGGTTGCAGTTGAAGCAATTGGGGCCAATATGAGGTCGCAAGGAGCAGGAATTGGGGCTGATCTGTGGTGTGAAGATGCAAGTATCGGAGCAGATCTGAGGTATAAAGGTGCACTATTTGGGGCATAGCTCCCTGGTGGGGAAAATCTGATACAGAAGTCCTTTGTGCAGACGATATATCTGAGATTGGAGTGGCCCCGTGTACGCAATTAGTCTGTCGCCCTTGTGCACAAGGCAATTAGAACGGAGTGGGTTGGTTTGCACTTCACTGCAAAACGTGCACCAAGATGGCAGAGAGTGTTTTGGGTTAGACTCAATACCAATGCCCCTGTGTGGGTTATTGTGGGACCTAGGGCCGTCCTGCATGTGCTCCTTATGCTTATACCCGTACCATTCTCCCCACTTGCTCTGTTTGTTAACTGACGCACTCTGGAGATCTCAGATAACTTGTACGTACTTGTTAGAGCCAATACACAGCTCTTATCGCTCAGCTCGTCTGCTCACACCTCTTATTATGCATCTTCCTGTTGACATGACCACTTATTCAGAGCCAACCTTCTGTGTGTTATGAGTAGCTCAGCAGTGAACAATATCCTGCTGAAGTACGTTAATCCGCTGAACAAGTCATTCCCAGGGCCAGCTCCCACTACAGTAGGTGTGTTGTTACATTAAATATACAGAAATATACAGGATATATATATATTTTTTTCTTTATACTATATGATATTATACTGTATTATATTATAGAGAATGTAATAGAAGGAGCAGCAATACACACAGGTGTATGATAACATCCAAAACTCCCAGAAAGGTTGGACAGATCTGGGGACTGTGGCAGGAATTTTTTTTCTAGAGTCCCCTAAGTAACATAAAAAGATCTATTCACACTATGGGGCTGATGTATAAATGTTTTGCCCAGTGTATCAATGGGTGAACTAGATGGAAATTTCCTATGCTCCTAATGCCATTCACAGAGTTGTTGTGTGAATGGCATTTGCCCTGCAATATGCTGGGCGGAATGATTATACATTATCCCCTTTGTGTGCATATTTTTTTTAGTTGTTGCCTGATGCACTTAATAAATGGAAACACCTTTAAAATGCATGTCTTATCTGTCTTCCCTGCAGCTGTCAGGGTCATAGGTTACATGAGCTCCTGTTGGATGGGATCGGGCTTTGACAGTATAGGTAGAATGTAGGAATTACCTGAATGTCTAGAAGAAAAATGATACAGCTGCACAGGAGCCATTGCACTTGCTCTACAGTTGGGGATAGGACACCCCAGTCCAGCTATAGGTCACCAGTAAACATGTGTTGTCAGGTTATAGCCCAACTCTGGGAAATACAAATAAAAAAAATCCCCCAGCAGACATTTGGAAAATAAAAATCATCTATGGCTGTGATACTCATCACCACTCCAACACTTCCCCCTGCAGTAATTCCTTGCTGTCTCTAGATGCCGTCGGCCTTCTAGTCCTAATGACACCCAGCATCAACCTGAGAGGCTTGTGAGTGCAGGGTGTCATAGACCCGCCCCTTGAGGAGGGAGCACCACAGCACTCCGAACTCACACACAATGATGTAGAAAGGGGCACTGAGATCATCACTGCTTACTATTGGGAGATGATATAAATAGGAATAGGACCCTGCTCATCATGTGACTGGCATAAAGACTTTAGAAAAAGGTAAGTATTAAAAAAAAGTTAAAAAAATTATAGTAATAAAAAGAACCTTTTACAGCAATGCTCATTAGTATGGAGCTGTCCCCCCACAGTACTTAACTTCTGCAACAAGATGTCCTCAGTCTTCCTATTTGAATGACAGCCAGCTTTATTAAACCTACTTCCTCTAAGCCTAGGCCGTCATGGACCATCCCACCGCCTGTGGCTAAACAGTAAGGGACAAGCAACACAATGATGAGCCCATCTCTCTGTTATTTCGCTTTCTCCTCTTATCAGCATGCTTCTTGTTCGCATGTGAAGTGATTATTAGGTACCTGGTGTTGAGACCGAAGGTATGAGGAGGCTCCACTTGCACCCCGTGTCTTGTGGCCTTTGAGATTGGGGACAAAGGCCAGGCGGACAATGAGTGGCACGAGGGCTTTTGGTAGATCCAGTAATCGATATCAAAACAAGCCGGGGTCAATAGCCAGGAGATCCGATGCGGTACAATAAGGAGCAGGCAGAAGAATATCCAGAAAACAGTCCGAGGTCAATAAGGCAGGCAGCAAGCAAGGATAGTCGGCAAAACAGGAACGAGTCACAATCCAGAGAGATCAGGAGAATACAGGATCAGTCAAAACAGGATACACGGAGCACACAAAACTGGAAAGACAAACCAGCAACTAGTGGGAGTTTGAGCTGGGTTTAAATAGGGCCGTGAATCTATCTATGACGTCACTTCCTGTGCGCCACTTGGCGCGGATTTCTGCACGGCACTGCTGACTGCGCATGCGCGTGTTTGTTCTCAGCTGCGTCTGCGCGTGTTCGTTCTCTGCTGCACATGCGCAGAGCGGGACTTTTGCTGACAGTGATTGTGCTTTGTGCTGCTTGCCCCTATAACAATCTGAGCTCTGCTGTACAGGGAAGGCAAGATACCGAATAAAATTAAGAAAATACACAGCTGGCAAATAAATATATATGGCACGTGGCACTCCAGCTGCAAGTTGCATGATGCATTGCAAGACACACAGCCACACTCATGACTCCCAGAGGCAGAAGCATGATGGGAATTGTAGGTTCACCACAGCTGGAGCGCTGAGGTTGCCTACCCCCTGCTGTATACACACTCAAAGGCGTTAGCTGGGCAAAAAATACAATTTTTTTGAAATGTTTCTGATTAGTTACACAATTGACTAATCACGGGAGCTGAAATTGGCCAGAAACCCCCCTTTGTTCTGATTTATGGATTATCACAACGTGTAAGTGTCATCCTAGACCACAGTGACCCTCTGCTACCTTCTACTGAATTCTGGGGGTGTTTCCTAACTCGACTATATGCGTACAATATGATTCCAGCCGCTGAGGGCAAGTTCCTCTAATCTAAGAACAGAGGAGGGGTGAGGACTCACTTCCAGATATCATTGTCTCCTAAGTTATACAGAAGCAGATCCTGATCGGAAGAAGACTCCACTTCCCGCTACAGGCCTAACATTTTATAGAACTTGATCAATGGTTTTACACTTCAGGGGTCAGTCCACCCAAAAGTGTGTTTTCAGGTTTTGATAGATGCTGGAAAGGTAAAACACAAGACAATTATTTATGTTTCCCTATTCAAATACTGGTCAATCAGTCAACACTTAGAAATCTATTTATAACCAATGTGTAGAGCCAATTGTCCCGTGATTCCTTCTCTGCGAATAGATTGTGAAAGCGAGAGAAAGGATCCTGGCGGCTCACAGGGCCGGGGGTTCCCATGTGGATATACCAGTGGGTGCTCGAGATGACTGCGGATGGCGCTGCCACATGCAGATAGTTGAAGAACGTCACCAGCGCACCAAAGCAATAGGTACAACAGTTTAAGTGTTCATTTATTGAAGAATGCTGTCCCTCATACAGTGAAGAAAATAATTATTTGATCCCTGCAGATTTTGTAGGTTTGCCCACTTACAAAGAAATTAAAGGTCTATCATTTTTTATCATAGGTGCATTTTAAATGATAGAGACAGAATATCAACCAAAAATCCAGAAAAAAAACACATGATACAAATGTTATAAATTGAATTGCAGTTCAGTGTGCAAAATAATTATTTGATCCCCAAGCAAAACATGACTTAGTACTTGGTGGAGAAACCCTTGTTGGCAAGCACAGAGGTAAGACGTTTCTTGTAGTTGGTTACCAGGTTTGCACACATCTCAGGAGGGATTTTGGTTCACTCTTCTTTACACACCCCGAGGGGAGACGTACGGCATTAGCCCGCATCCCCAACAATTATCACGGAACATTTTTCTGTTTCTTTGAATTTATAAACTCTTTTTTTGAATTTATAAACTTTCTACACTTGGAACACCTTATTGCACCCATGGTGTTTGAAAAAAGAAGTACACAGCACTTGTCTTAAAAAACTTTTTCAATTTATTTGATATGTATAAATGTACATTCGTTGTATATTTCCACATTTTTATTAAGTTTGATTGATTCACGGATTAACACGATTTCAGTACATCATTTATTGTATATTGTTTGCGGTATATTGTTTTAACCACATTCACTCAATTTATCCACCATTTTTCGTTGGCGCTGCATATATTGAAAACATATACGATTTGACCTTTGTTGGTCCTTATTGCCGCAGCCTTCTTATTTAATCACTTAGTTTAGTTTAAGACAGAGCACTTTTGTTTCATGTATCCAGCGCAGAATCAATAAACACATATACATTTGGTTTTCTAGTGTGCTCCTTAGACAAAAGACATGCGACCGTACAGTAGAAATGGTCGCATGTCTTCATTCACACTGCACGATTCTCGTACGATCGCGGGATTTCCCGCGATTCTCGTACGAGAATCGTGCAGTGTATGGGCACCTTAAGGGAGTTTTTCTCAAAGCTGTTCGGCTATTCACTTCTAGCTTGTACGGCTGATTTCAGCCGTATATTGGCTAAGAATGCAGAAGGAGTTCGACTCAGACGATCCAACATCTGGATCGGCTGAGTCGAAGCTCCGGCAGCTTATTCGCTGCCTATTCTCATCGGGGCCGAACTGCAGTAAGTGAATAGCCGAATGCTGCCAAGCGGCATTTGGCTCAGCTATTCTGCTCGGTACCTCCGAGGCAGTGGCGTAACAACCGGGGGGGCAGGGGGGGCGCTACCCCCGGGCGCAGGACTGAGGGGGGGCCAAACAATGATGGCATGCTTTGACTTGTAGTTCCTTAGCTTATATATATGTGGGGGGTACAGTTCCAGTGGATGTTTATATAATATGCGGGGGGGCGGAAAAAAATTCTGCACCCGGGCGCCCATAACTCTGGTTACGCCACTGCTCCGAGGTACTGAGCAGAATAGAAAAAGAGTGAAATTAATTTTAAAAAAAAGAGAAAAAAAGTCCAAAAATTATTTTAAAAATGTAAGATAATGGGAAAGTTTAAAAAAAATTTAAATAGTTTAAAGAAATTAAAAAAAAGAGGCAGAGGCTACAGCTGCATCCTTCGGCTCCATAGTGAATAACCCCCTTAGTGAATGATGCTTTGTGCCTGGGCTTCTCCTTTATTCCTTGCTGCTGGCCTTTTAAGGGGTTGTTAAGACCGGGACCTGGAGGCGGGCTTCCCGATTATGTGATCACTATGATTGGCTCTCACAGCGATCACATGATTAGGAGCCGCAAACGGGGACCAGAAACTGTCAGAGATAACTCGGTCACTGCGCTGGGAGTGCCCTTCTATCACAACGGAGGAGATGGAAGAAAGTCCACCACCATGATGCTGCATATACAGTATGAGCTTGTAGGAACTGTTAAAGTGTATGTTCAACTTTTTTTTTTAGGTTTTGGTTACAAGTGGAGAAGGATTTATTTGTGTGTGGAAGCAGCAGTCTCTCTGCAGAGATCAGACATGTTAAATTTAGAGCTCTCCAACCAGCCGGGAGCATGAGCTTTGCTGATTGGGGAGCAATAGCTCTTACTTAGCAAGGGGCATTTCAGACCTGGTCCTGGCTCCTGATTGCAAAGAGTGATCGTGAACTGCCAGAGACAACTTGGTCACTGTGCTGGGAGTGCCTTCCAGGCACAACGGCGGATACAGAGGAAAGCCCACCATGAGCTTGGCAGGAAATGTTAAAGTGTATGTCCAATTTTTTATTTTTTTTGGTCATAAGTGGAGACAGATTTCATTTTGTGTAGAAGCAGCGGTCTCTCTGCGGAGACCAGACATGCTGAATTTAGAGTTCTCCAACCAGATGGGAGCATGAGATTTAGCTCTAGCTCTGACTCAGCAGGGGGAGTGTCAGACTTCTGCTGAGAGATCCCTGCTTCCACACAGTGAGCAAGGGCCACCTACTTCTGCAAGCTAGCAGGCCACAGGCTATTCTACTCGGGCAGCGGCTGCTTTCTAAGGTTAATTCATGGTAAGACTTTGCTCTCCTTAAGTTTTGATGCATCTGAAATGTAATTCGCTGAAATCAGCTTCCCAATGGCTGTTAGCGATGCTCATACTGGTTGCACTTCTATTAAGCATGGCACCCCGGTGAAGCTTCCATTTTGCTGTTGCACACTGGCATGTATAAGTAATTGAATACGCAGATGGTTACGTTTGGCTCATTGTGGCTATACAAAGGATAAAGGAAAAGGGAAATACTTCACTGCGGCCAGGAAAACTCCCTGCCCCCCACCACATCCTCTGAGACATCCATGTCTACTGAGGTCACCGCAGAGCTCCCATCCACTGCAGCTTCAACTGACACACACAAGACGGAGGTCCTGCCGGGACCTTTGGGATCCTCCATTTTTTTATATCACGTTATTTTTATTTTGCATAAATAGGAATCGATAATACTGGAAAAAACTTGGCTTGGCACTATAAGGTCTGTTCAGTAAAACTGTGCAAATAATTACAATATACAAAATGCAACAATCCATTTCTGTTTACGGTTTCCGATCAGCTGAAGATGTACAATAAAATTATATTAAAGATATCAATATATACAGTATATACCCTGTTTCCCCAAAAATAGGACCTACCCCGAAAGTAAGACCTAGCACTATTTTTCAAGATTCCTGTAATATAAGACCTACCCTGAAAATAAGACCTAGTTTGGTGGTAGCATGTGAGAGAGAACTTGCAGGAGAGATGGTATCAGCCTGCAGGGACATACGGTATTAAGGACACTAGTTACTGTGACAGTCGGAGTGATACCAGATAACTTTGGATTGTTGTACATGAATAACTTTAGATTGTTGTACATTTTGTTGCACATTAAAAAAAAAAAAATAAGACATCAACTGAAAATAAGACCTAGTGTGGTTTTTGGGGGCAAAAAAAATATAAGACAGTGTCTTATTTTCGGGAAAACACGGTATATATATATGATAATCTCATGTTTAGTTTACTAATTTGTATTGAGATTGTAGCCCATCACGGGAGTGAGCTTGGAGCGGTGACTACTATACAACACACACACGGACCATGGGGAACACAAGTAGCCACCCTCCAGAAGGAAGGACAGTGTCAGCACCAATTCAGAGATGATTTGAGGATCTACAGCCGAGTGATACACAAATAAGATACATTTTTGTTAATAGGGTACTTGAAAGTATTTTCAATCCTATCAGTACAGCAGGACTTTCTGACAGCAGTAATTTACTGCAGATCCCAATGGTGTCATATACAGGGTCCATGATGGTCATGTTACTTGTATTATGTTTTTAATACAGACCGGGTTTCTGTTTTCAATGCTGAAATAAAATATGTGCATTTTTATCAAAGCTCAAATGTAGCTCCGAGTGCTATTTAAAGCCCCTTATCATTTCCTTTTTGTTTGGTAGTTTGCTATTTTGAGGTGGTGCCTTGGAGCTACCCTGCCCTAGCCATGCTCTTGGTCGGGTTTTGTAAAACGCTCTGTCCTTGCCTCCCAGTTTGTGTTCCTGCATTGTCACCTTGTCACATGGGCTTCTGATGAATTGCACAAGTGGCTGTTTCAACACACAGTAAACAGGTATGGTTCACTGTTGTCACCATCAGCCATGACACTCTGAGAAATGTCATGCAGCCATCAATGGAGCGCATGTAGGCTTCCTCTAGTCGAGATCGCGGTTTGATCACAGTTTGATTTGGTTCGTGACCAGAATCGTGGAACGAAATAAGTTTGTGAACCGAGGTACCACTGTATATACAGTATATGTAGAACTGCATTTTACTTGTACCTGCGGTCTACAGTCGAGTGTCCTTGTTACAATTACAGATGCTTTGGCATTCTCATGTTTATTTCTTTAGTTTGCTTTGGTATGACACAAAATTAACAGTTTTTTTCTACTGTTTTCAGAAAAAGAAATGAGACCTTTACAGAAAAAAGCACAGTCCCTACATGTTTTGGGGTAGCTTTGTTGCTTCAGGCACTGGATGTCTTGACTGTGTGCATGGCATTATGAAATCTGAAGACTAGCAAAGAATTCTGGGGTGCAATGTAGGGCCCAGTGTCAGAAAGTTGGGTCTCCGTCAGAGGTCATGGGTCATACAGCAGGGCAATGACCCAAAGCACACGGCAAAAAGCACCCAGAAACGGTTTCAGACAAAGCGCTGGAGAGTACTGGACTGGTCAGCAATGAGTCCAGATCTGAATCCCATAGAGCACCTGTGGAGAGATCTCAAAACAGCATTTGGGGAAAGGAATCCTTCCAATTTGAGAGACCTGGGGCAGTTGGCAAAAGAAGAGTGCTCCAAAATTCCTGTAGAGAGGTGTAAGAAACTCATTGATGGTTACAGAAAGCAATTGATTTCAGTTATTGTTTTCCAAGGGCTGTGCTACCAAATATTCATTGAGGGTGCCAATAATTTTGTCCAGTCCATTTTTGGAGTTTTGCGTGGAATGTGTCAGATTTGGCTTTTCTTTTCTCCACTTTTTTGTGTCATACCAAAACAAACCAAATAAATAAACATGAGAATGCCGAAAACATTTGTCTTTGCAACAACTTTCTGCGTGAAATGGTGTATTATCTGACAGAAATGCAGGGGTGCCAATATTTTTGGCCATGACTGTACTACATATTTATCTATATTTTTGTCTGCCTCATTATTATTTTATCATTTTATTTCCCCTTTAAAACTAAACCTGTTGTATATAATTCATAAAAATGTTCTGTTAGATGAGTAAACCCAAAGCTACTGGTAACTGTAAATGCCTCTATCAGCTTATCAAAGCACTTTCCTTTCCAGACGGTGACCCCAGACTCACACAGCGTATAAGGACACAGTGTCACTGATAATGTGAAGAGAGATAATTCATCCTCCTTCACAGTGATTCACATTTCTGCATAACAAGCCATATGGTAACATTTGCTAACAGCTACATTTCCAGTATTCACTACTTAGTCAAAGTTGCAGCACCTCTGTGTGATCTAGGTGGACATTATAAACTTCTGGCTCTTCACCTCCAATCCATCCAATCTTACAAATCATTATTATTCTTGGGCAGCCTTTCTCAACCGGGGTTCCTCCAGAGCTGGCGATGGAGTTCCTTGTGTTAGGAGCAGTGGCAAATTGAATTCCTGTCTGACTGTGCCTGTGTAGTTCCGCCACCAACATCACTCATCAGAGCCAGGGTGGTGGGACCAGTGGAGCCTCTCCCTCAAACTGACCACCAATGTAAGGGGACACAACTCCCACTGACCACCAATGTAAGAGGACACAACTCCCACTGACCACCAATGTAAGGGGACACAACTCCTACTGACCACCAATGTAAGGGGACACAACTCCCACTGACCACCAATGTAAGGGGACACAACTCCTACTGACCACCAATGTAAGGGGACACAACTCCCACTGACCACCAATGTAAAGGGGCACTTCTACCACTGAGCACCAATGTAAGAGGACACCTCATTCACTGACCACAATGTAAGCGTGCACCTCTCCCACAGAACCACCAACGTAAGGGTGCACCTCTACCACTAACCGCCAATGTAAGGGAGCATCTCTGCTGCTGACCGCAAATGTAAAGGAAACCTCTTTCACTGACCACAATGTAAGGGGACATGCCTCCCATTGACCACCAAAATAAAGGGGCATCTCTCCCACTGACACCACATGTAATAGGGCACCTCTATCACTGAACACCAATGTAAGGGGAAAGCTCTCCCAATGACCATCAATGTAAGGGAGCACCTCTGCCAATGACCACCATCATAACGATGCAATTCTACCCCTACCACCGAGGTAAGAGGCCACTGACCTGCATTGTAAGGGTGCACTCCTACACTGATTAACAACTTTATAGGACATTCTTCCCATTGACTACTATACATGTTACAGGACATTCTTTCTACTGACCACCAATGTGAGGAGCACGTCTTCTACTGATCACCATAGCTTAAAGTGTATGTAAAGGAACACATTTTTATTGCTGTCTGTCTTCTCCAGTTTAGAGTCGTCAGTATGAGATGTGAGGATAGGACTTCAAATGAGGGCATTGATTCTGGTGACAACTGACAACCCCATCACTTGAGGGGAGAGTTCCTTTGTAGTTGCTGTTGCATCTCTAGGACAGAAAGTGAAGGGAAATGTTCCCAAAAGGACACAGACTGTAGCTATAGGCATCGTGTAGAAATTCATCTCCACAACAGAAGCACTGAAATTTTAGCTCTCTTTCTATTACTTTCTATGGCACAGTGCATGTATCATTTCTGGTAGCACACCGCAATCAGGGGTATATCTGCCGCGAGGCAAACATGGGGTTTGCCTCGGGGGGCAGATTCCAAGGGTCTCAATGTACCGGTCCGTGGTCCACTTGCGGCCTGCGATCTGGTACTTTGTGACCTGCAGCCAGCTCAGAAGTCAGGTACGCGGTCATGGACCGCATACCTGACTTGCGGGATCAGCTACACGGTCTGCATCTCTGTCGGATGCAGACCATGTAGCTGAGTCTGCGCCGGCACTCGGATCCTTTCCGGCCAGAACTCTTTCAGTGAACGCTGGCCGAAATGATTGTGCAGGATCGATTGGGAAGGTCGAATTACAAGTGGCAGCTGTCACCTAAGTTAATGACAGCAGTTGCATGTAAACACCTGCACACCGCATGTAATGATACGCGATATGTTTACATTCGGGTAGGAATCAATCACTCTCCCTGGACGCAATGATTGTGCATCTAAGCGCTTCCAATGCTTTCTAACCGCATGTAATTATATCTTGTATCATTACATGCGGCGTGCAGGCGTTTACATGGAGCTGCTGTCACCTGATCATTAACTTGAATGGGTGATAGCTACCGCGTGTAGACACCAGATTAGGGATTTCTGCTGCAGTAAAACGCAAGTTTATGATACAGGAATCCCTAATCGCACCTAAACCTACAGATATGAATAGAACCTTATTGTGAGTGTGTATTAGTGTCTGTAGTACTTAAACTGGATACAGTTACATTTTATTTTATATCATGAAATGTGGCAAGCGGCGCCCATGAGAGAGGAAAATTTGTCGAGTGGCCCCAGAGACGGAAGAGGTGGGGGGCGAAGATGGAGGAGGCAGGGGGCAGAGACAACGACGGAGGAGGCGGGAGGCGTCGCCGGAGCTCCAGTTAGGCAGCGAAGATGACAAGGAGGCCATGTCGGGTGCCGAGGATGAGGAGGTCGTCCAGTCGAGCGCCGAGGACAGGGTTGCCGTGTTCCAAAGAGGTCAGGCCGTGCAAGGTAAGAGGACTGTGCTGTCAGAGCCCAGCATAGATTCTGCACAGCCCACCAAAGAGTCTCGGGTGTGCTGTGCAATACCCTTTGGTTGGCTCTGCAGGATCCATAGGGGGCTTCGTCAGGTCTCAGGGGGGCTTTGCAGGATCCATAGTGTGCTCTGCAGCCTGCAAAGCCCACCACAGATCCTGCAGAACCTTCCTGAGATCCTGCAGGATCTGTGGGGGCTTTGCCGGGTCTCAGGGGGCTTTGCAGGATCTGTGGTGGGCTTTGCAGGATCCATAGGGGGCTCTGCAGCCTGCAAAGCCCACCACAAACCCTGCAGAGCCCACCTGAGACCACAGTCGGGTGGGGTAAATTTAGTGTGGGGGTGCCAAGTTTTGCCTTGGCTAGGGCAGCCCCAAACCAGAATACACCACTGACCGCAATGCACATTACTGTGGTGCCGCCGTTGCACTGCAATGCACGACCATCAGCAAGGTGATCTCGAGTGCCATTCTGAACGAATGGCACCACTTCCCATCAACACATGTAACATGCATTACCGTAATTCCCTTTCCATTTAAATGCATCAAGATGAAGAAAGGCATCAACACGCGTGATGATGCAAATCAACATGTTATGATGTACAGATCGTGAATGCATTATGACAAAACGTTTGCATGAGAACCCACATTAAGGGCCCCTTAACACCATCGCATCTAAAAGGCACCCCAATGCACCTTGCCAACGGGCGTGCATTTCAGTGCACCCCAATGTAAAATAATGCACTGCTGTGTGTTGTAGTGTGCTGTATTACGAAAATTCATACATGCACTTTTTTTGTGTTATTTGGTGCACTGGGCCACCCATTTAAATGAATGGGCTGCCCTAAAAAATGTATGCTAACACGCAACAAAATACATGTTAATGCACGTGCACTAATGCAGTGAAACCGTGTGAACAGCCCTAACACACCCTGTACAGTTTAATACTGTAGTTGCCAGATACAATTACAGTATTAAACATGATAATAATTAAAATATATATATATATTGGACATTTATGTGTATCTTTCAGCCTGACATAAAAAAAGAGCAAGCTTTTTATTAAAACAGTGAACCCAAAACATCTTTATGTGTCCTTTAAATCTTTATGTCCTATATATTTTAAAAAATTATATACATAAGCAACTGAGTTAAAGAGTTATAGCCGAGTTCACTGGTGCATGCCGATGCTGCAAAGTTTGGCCTGCACAACTAGGCTTGAATGGCCTCTGGTCAAAAAGGATTAAAGGCCAAAGGTGTATTACAAGGGGTAGCTGACTCTGCAGGCTTTAAAGAGGCTCCTACGAAGCAATAGAAGGCCTGGAAAACCTATGAATTGTAAGCAGCAGGGCAGGTGGTTCAGTGAGCAATAAACCCAAATACTTCTTATTTTGCTGTAATGTAAAGTTAGAAAGAAAGGAATAATAAAAATGTATGATTAGCATGTGCTGGGGACCCCCATTTGCACTGTTTTGTACTTTTCCTTTCTCTAGTTTCAAACAGGTCGTATTTGTTTTTTGGGGGATTTTGTGCAGACACACACTAGGGGGCTGTTTTATAAATCCACCCAGTGAATAGCTGGGCGAATGCCATTTACATGGAACCAACGCCACTAGATGGCGCGAGGAGCATAGGAATCTCCACTGATGGCTACTGTGTTCAGCAGCCTCAGCAACGGCAGCACATGAGTACCTGAACGGCACGTGCATCTGATTGGATGCAGGTGGTGTTCTGCCCAGAATATTTGGACCAAGCGTTGATTAAAAAAAACTTTTGTTGAGCGAGGGGTGCCGATAGGGCCACTCACGGTTCGAATTTCAGCCATTTCAGTGTGAATAGGCCAAATTTTGTGCTGTGTGTAGCTAGCTTTAGGGACCACATTTTATCATAGGTACAGAGAGAGAGAGAGAGAGAGAGAGAGAGAGAGAGAGAGA
>NW_017306559.1:1500755-1501066 GCF_000935625.1 Nanorana parkeri
ACTTTAGTAAAATAAAAACATTACAAGCCTCTGGTATATAGCCTGAAGCTGATTTACGAACATGACATGCTATATATGTCCAGGCTAATCCGGATGAAGCCGTCTGTTAGCTAAATGGATTAGGTCATGATGCTCAACTGACCCCAATAGGCTCAGGGTACCGATATATGGAGTCTGAACATTACAAGGCATGAGTGATATGATATCTCAGCACTACAATTGGGGGTCAGGAAGACAGCAAGGCATACCACGAACTGTGAGAAGTCCTCATACATCTCCAGCTTCAAACACAGACAACTGGTTATATTGTG
>NW_017306559.1:1501221-1521938 GCF_000935625.1 Nanorana parkeri
TATAGATCTAAAATAAAAAAGATATACTCACCCATTCCTCAGTCCAGCCTGGCTGCTAGAGTGTGCCACGTCGCCCTGTGCGGCCGCACAGCTCGAACACCCCACAGGCCGGCCCTGACTCACAGAAATTATCACACACACATATAGCACCCCCAAAAAAAAAGTTTTTTTCTTTTTTTTCCACCTAGTCTCCCTACCTTACCAGCGTCCATGTGCACTGCTGTGCTGTAAGGAGCTCCATGTGCATTGCTTGTACAGCTCCCATGCGCGCCTGGTGTGGGAGCCAGAATGTGACATCACATTCCATGGGGGTGCAAACCGACAGACCCTGTCCTTCGGGGGACAGGTGATATAATACGAGAGTTGCCCATGCTGGCCAACCGCAGCTTAAGGTAGTCCATATATATATCCATCTGTTACTATGACCCTGAATTGTATTATTGTATTCTTGTTTGTTACCGTGTGGTCTGCATGGCTTTGTTCGCCTGCAGGCGCAGTAATGTTTATGATGTACTGATCTGCCAATGATATGTACCCAAATGTTTGTTTGACTATATGCTAATAAACGCATCATTTAAAAAAAAAAAAAAAAAAAGAATGTGACACCACTCCGGTCCAGGCACCTCTACAGGACACGCGAGAGAGCTGTAAGCAATGCACGTATGGATGGAGCTCCCTCACGGCCATACCCCCAGCCCACCCCACCTCAGGTCGACACTTGGCACCGGGCAGCATATTTTGAAAGTGCTGCGCTAGGGCGAGGCTGAGGAGCCTCTCACGTAGGAAAGTGGAAGGCATGTGGTGACCCACTAAACATGGGGTCACGACCCACTTTTGGGTCACGACCCACCAGTTGAGAACCAAGGGACTAGAGGACACCTACCACAGCACACTATGGAAAGCCCATCCAATATTTAGGCGTGCTCTCTCATAGTGGACAACATGAAGCAGAACTATACTGTGTGGTATAAACTACACACGCTTTTTGGCAAGATGTGGCTTGCATCGGTGCAAATTAACATGCGTTGTTATAAGTCATTGTGTGTGTTGACCTGCAGTTCATATCGGCAAATGTTAAAATGCAAAACGATCATGCAATTCCATTGATTTCAATCTGGCCGAAATACACAAGTGTGGTTCCAACCTAATGGTCCCAGCAACGCTTTCAATATACATGAGGTGTGCAAGTGCAGTAAACTTCACTCTAGCTCTGACACAACCATTTGCATATTGAGAAGGCAGCAATGGTCTCCTTTAAAATGGCCAGTCAACCCGAAATTGATATTTTAGTGATACTGTTGGTGAGTTAAAACCCCAGACAGTGTATTCTGCCTCTTGCGGACTCTATGGGTGAGACCTCTGTGCAGAGTTTCCAGGACTGCACCCCTGCTGTGCCCTTCGTGAGGGGTTCCCACCATCTATGATAGATTTCTTTGATATATTAGGAATCATGGAGAATGTAACAGGAGGTACCTGGAACAGCAAAGGTGGAAGAAACCACCAAAACTCCCAGGAGGACAGGAACAGAGTCAGAATTTAAGGCTGGGTGAGATAACTATTGGAGTATCCAACACCTATAAAACCCAACAGCTGACTCATTTCACCAGATTGCACTCAGTTTGGGTGGGTTGCCCACTAAGTCAACTCTAGCCAAGTACTACCTATAATATATTCAATTTGGGTGGACTGTCCCATTAAATAAAGCCTATGTCATCTCAAGCCAAGCTCCAGTTATATGTTTCAGTTTTTGGTTGACTGCCCCTTTAAATAAAGCCTAATATGTCATCTCAAGCCAAGCTCCACTATACATAAAACGTTTGGAGGCACTGTCCCTTTAAATAAACCTACTATGTCAACTGAAGCCAAGCTCCACCTATTCATATCAATTTTTGGTTTACTGACCCTTTAAATAAAGTTCAATATATCAACTCAAGCCAAGCTCCACCAATACATATCAATTTTGGGTGCACTGTTCCTTTAAATAAGACCTGCTATGTCATCTCAAGCCAAGCGCCACCTATTCATATCACTTTTTGGTTTACTGACCCTTTAAATAAAGCCTACTATGTCATCTCAACCCAAGCTCCACCTTTACATTTAATTTTTTGGTCCACTGAACCTTTAAATAAAGCCTACTATATCAACTGAAGCCAAGCTCCACCAATACATATCACTTTTGGATGCACTGTTTCTTAAAATAAAGCCTACTATATCAACTGAAGCCAAGCTCCACCAATACATATCACTTTTGGATGCACTGTTTCTTAAAATAAAGCCTACTATATCAACTGAAGCCAAGCTCCACCAATACATATCACTTTTGAGTGCACTGTTTCTTTAAATAAAACCTACTATGTCAACTCAAGCCAAGATCCACCTTTACGTTTCACTTGTTGGTCCACTGGCCCTTTAAATAAAGCCTATGTCATCTCAAGCTAAGCTCCCCCTCTACGTATTACTTTTTGTTTACTGAACTTTAAATACAGCTCACGATATCAACTCAAGCCAAGCTCCACCAATACATATCACTTTTGGGTGCACTGTTCCTTTAAATAAGACCTGCTATGTCATCTCTAGCCAAGATCCACCTATACGTATAACTTTTTGGTTGACTGACTATGTCAACTCAAGCCAAGCTCCACCTACACATATCACTTTTTGGTGACTGACCCTTTAAATAAAGCCTACTATGTCAACTCAAGCCAAGATCCACCATTAGATATCACTTTTGGGTGCACTGTTCCTTTAAATAAGACCTGCTATGTCATCTCAACTCAAGATCCACCTTTACATTTCACTTTTTGGTCCACTGACCCTTTAAATAAAGCCTACGGCGTCTATTCACAAAAGGGTGAAGAGTTTGGAGAAGGCAGGAGAAGGGAACAATCTAGGACAACATAGCTGAACTGGAAAGTGAGCTGAATTGGAGAATTTTTCCAAGTCGGCTATTTTGTCCTAGATTGATCACTTCTCCTGCCTTCTCCAAACTCTTCACCCTATAGTGAATAGACCTGTATGTATTCTTAAGCTAAGCTCCACCTATTCATATCACTTTTTGCTTTACTGAACCTTTAAATAAAGCTCACGATATCAACTCAAGCCAAGCTCCACCAATACATATCACTTTTGAGTGCACTGTTTCTTTAAATAAAACCTACTATGTCAACCCAAGCCAAGCTCCACCTATACATATCACTTTTTGGTTGACTGACCCTTTAAAAAAGCCTGCAATGTCAACTGAAGCCAAGATCCACTACTACATATCACTTTTGGATGCACTGTTCCTTTAAATAAAGCCTACTATGTCATCTCAAGCTAAGCTCCCCCTCTACATATTACTTTATGGTTGACTGACCCTTTAAATAAAGCTCATTATATCAACTGAAGCTAAGCTCCACCAATACATATCACATTTTGGTCCACTGAACCTTTAAATAAAGCCGACTACTATCAACTCAGGCCAAGCTCCACCTATATGTATCACTTTTGGATGCACTGTCCCTTTAAATAAAATGTACTATGTCATCTTACACCAAGTTCCATATATACCACTTTTTGAGTATGTAAATGTTCCTTATCAATACACTGTTATGGGAAATAAATAACAATGAATAGAATGAGAACTTTGAAGCTAATACACATAAACCAGAGGGACATAATGGTGCAAACTCAGGACATGTCCAGGGACAGCAAATTCCAAAAACAAAGGCAGGAACTTCCCTGCAATTTAGAGCCAGCGTTGAACTAATCACAGCTCGCTATGCGTCCAGGAAAGGGACTGTCCCTCTAAATGGGAGCCACTTGTCACAATGATGGGACTACCACCCCTAGCATGCACCACAGGGCATGCTGAAACTTGCAGTTTCCACCTTTTGAGGATGACAAGGGCAGCAGAAGCGCAGGACCTCCTGTAGGAGCTCTTATTAGCAGGGCAGGCAGGTAATTGGGGCGTGTGGCTGCGGTGACAGGGGCATTGGCCAGCTCGGACTGGCGCTGGAGGGGAACAGCGCTCCTTGATGGGATCAGATTAGCACAGATTATGCAGATGACTTTAAAAAAGCGCTAAGTGCCTATTGTCGGACTGGCTTTGGTGGACGGAGTGCAGGGCAGAGGAAGCGGCTACTTCAGGGACTTCGGAACAGGGACCCCTGAAACACAAGTAAGTTGTATGTGTCAGCAGACGCGTCCTGTCCCCTTAGCGCCCTCCCAGCGCCATGACCAGCGGCAGAAAGCCTTCAGCGGCGTATATTGTCCCCTTTTTCCCCCACCAGAAAATGCCGGTCATCAATATAGACGACCTGACCGAGAAAGATAAAGCAAAGATGGAAGTGGAGCAGCTCAAGAAGGAGGTGAAGCTGGAGAGGCAGCTGGTGAGTCTGGACCGAGGCTGCGAACTTTAGCATTCTGCTTACTAAGCAATTTTCCTTTTTCTGCAAGCTTGCAGAAAGCTTTGACTTTTTTTTTTTTTATATAGTTTGCAATTCTTTTTTTCCTTTGTACAAAAATGTTTTACAATTTTTAAACCCCAAAACGTATTTTTGCCTTTAATCCAAAAACATTAGACAGTCCGCATTTTTTACTTTGCAGAGGTGGCACTTTTCAATTTTTTTTTTGCATGTTGCATTGGTTTAACTCTAAACTATTAGCTTAACTAAAGTTTTTGCACATTGATCTTTTTTTATGATTTATTTGTTTTGGTCTTCAGGTGTTTGTGCAGATTTTGTAACCTGGGACATTTGTGCAAACCTTTCATTATTTGTTTTGGTCTTCAGGTGTCTGTGCAAATTTTGCAACCTGGGAAGTTTGGGCAAACGTTTATTTTGTTTTCTGTGCACCGTCTACCTGGAAAATTGAATGCAAACTTTGCAATTTTTTTTCTTTCTTTTTTTTGCAACATTACCGCCACGCAGAATATTGCACTGCTTCTGATTTCCTGAGGTCCTCCTCTGGGACGTTGACCTACAATTGGGGGTGTTTGATAACCTCTGCAAATGGAAAAAACAATTGATCTCGGCGACATCACTTGTACAAAACAAGCGGCGGCTTCCCCGCTGTACATTTAGGCCTTGTTCACACCAAGCGCATTCCAGTAGCAGATCTGTTACAGACCGGATCAAAACTGCATCCAATGTATTCCAATGGTATTTTGGGCTCTAGTTCACACCGCAGCGTTCAGTTCCAGAGCATGTAAAAAAACTGTAGCAAGCCCCATTTTACCTGCTGTGGAACGCATGCAAACGCCCAGGAACCCACTGAAAGCTCATTTTAACCACCTGCTGTCCGGCCGTTGTAATTAAATGGCTGTACAGTGGCTTCTTGAATGCGGGTGGGCGTTCCATCCCGCCCCGCTTGTGCGTGCACGACCGGGAAATCAGCCTGCAATGTAAACAGCCGGCGATGGCTGTTTACATACAAGCGTTTGGGGTGTCTGTAGAGACGCCCGATCGATTGTAATGTGCGTGCGGGTGTGCGCCCCCTCCTCCGCCGCAGCTGCTGCTGGCGATCCCGGGCTCCGCTGTTCCCGGTGTGAGCCCGGGAACAGCACAGCAGCTCTGCTGCCGAAGATCAGACGGAGCTCAGTACACGAGCTCCGTTTGATCTCCTCCTCCTCTTCGGAATGCAGGCAGTGATGTGTAAACTGGAGAGGAGCTGGTGAAGCAGGTGTTTGCTTCATCAGCTTCTCTGGGAGTCCTTAGGTGACATTAGGGGTCTTAAAGACCCCTGATGTCTCCATAAAGAGGACCTGTCACTGAAAATTGGCTATCACAAAGGGGGCTTGTTAGTTCCCTATGTGATAGCAATAAAGTTAAGTGGAAAAAAAAAGGTTTAAAAGAATTAGTTACAAAAAAAATATTAACAAAATTAAAAGTCACATATAAAGGTAATTAAAAAAATGTAAAAGATTTTTTAAGTCCCCCGCCTTCCACATACACATGCAAACATGCGTTGAGTGCGCCTAAGTGCATAAACGATGATTGCTTCCATTACGCCGCACATGTTACGAATCGCCGTAAACGTCGCAGTGAGAGCAATAATTCTCGGCCCATCAATCACTGATAACACTAACCTGATGAGCGGTAAAAGCTTTTAAAGCGTCGCCTATGGCCAATTTTGGGTATTGTCGTTTTTGCGAGTTCGCGGACGCACGCAATTTTAAAGCTTGGCATGTTTGGTGTCTATTTACCCGACGTGACCCAACCTTTTATATTTTGCCAAAAATGTGGGTAATAATAACTGTTTTATAGCATAACATAGGGAAAACAGTTTTCTCCCCCAAATTTTCGGTACTTTTTTCATTATATAGTAAAAAATAAAACCCCCGTGGTGATTAAATACCACCAAAATAAAGCTCTATCTGTCCCCAAACAATGGTATAAAATGTATTTCAGTACAGCGTTGCATGACGGAATAAGTGTCAGTCAAAGTACCGCAGTGCTGAATACTGAAAAATGGCCTGGACAGGAAGGGGGTCAGCAAGTGGTTAAACTAAAAAAAACAAAATTCCCCAAAAACGGCACGGAATGCATCAAAAACGCAGCTTCACCCACTGCACTGCGTGTGCAGAAACTCATGCAGATCTGGTCTGCATTTAGTGTGAAGAAGCCCTTAGCTCTGCTTGCTCAAAGCAGGGCTAAATGTAGAAAACAAGTACCCGCCTGCATGTCCCGGGCGTCGGGAGATTGGAATTCCACACCCCTGCTGCCCCTCTACTCCCTGCTGCCCCGAGGCCGGGCCTTGGTTGGCCTTGTGGGAAATCCGGCCAGCTCTATCTGTCCCCAAACAATGGTATAAAATGTATTTCAGTACAGCGTTGCATGACGGAATAAGTGTCAGTCAAAGTACCGCAGTGCTGAATACTGAAAAATGGCCTGGACAGGAAGGGGGTCAGCAAGTGGTTAAACTAAAAAAAACAAAATTCCCCAAAAACGGCACGGAATGCATCAAAAACGCAGCTTCACCCACTGCACTGCGTGTGCAGAAACTCATGCAGATCTGGTCTGCATTTAGTGTGAAGAAGCCCTTAGCTCTGCTTGCTCAAAGCAGGGCTAAATGTAGAAAACAAGTACCCGCCTGCATGTCCCGGGCGTCGGGAGATTGGAATTCCACACCCCTGCTGCCCCTCTACTCCCTGCTGCCCCGAGGCCGGGCCTTGGTTGGCCTTGTGGGAAATCCGGCCCTGCATAGATGGACTGCACTGTATTTGGGATATTACGGCACCACATCCCTAACCTAATGGGCAAAACTTCAAATTACCAGACCGCATCTGCAGGTGATCTGAGAGGGGCCGCCTTCAGAGTGCTGACACCTAGGATACCCCCTCGGCTTCTGTTTCCCAAAAACTGCAGTATGAGCATCACGCAGGGTGACAATTTTAATTATATAATTGAGTTAAAGTGTAACTCTGAGCAACATCAAAAATGACATTTCTCCTGCAGTCTGTCACTAATAATAACTCAGCAGATCTAGCCCCCCCCCCTTCCCCCCTCCTGTAACATCGTTTTTTTACCTATTGATCCTGCCAGGAGCTCCATCATCTTCCCACTTCCTTCATCAGTTCACGCTGTGGACAGTTACATGAGTTCGGACAAACCATATAGCGCCACATAGCGAAAGGTCAGAACTCCGAATACATTTTAATATGAACCCTTGCAGCGGGGCTACCCTCGCACTGAAAGGGTTAATGGCTCATTTTGGTCCAGGGCTCAAAATTTTAAAAAAGTTATACTCACCTGACCCTCTGATCCGCCTGGCTCTTAGACCGGTCCCTGGGGCCCCTCCACTGCCGCGGTCTAAGGATCCCCATACACCTTGCGCTCATCAGAAGGCACTTTGCGTCCGATGATCGCTGATGATTAAAAGACAGGTCGGTCACACGGAACCGACCTGTCCTGGAACAGCTGATTGGTCCTGAAATGTGACTTCTATCCGACTTTGTGGAATGTGAGATTGCACTCACAAAGTCACATTTCAGAACCGATCAGCTGTTCCTGGGCAGATCGGTTCTCCTGCACATACCATCTGCGATGCCGATCTGCCCTGGAACAGCTGAGAAAGCGTTGGAATTCTTCACCTTTTGCCGGTCACATATTCCACCGCCAAAAAAGTGGGTGTGATTACGTTAAAGTGTGTGACCACGTGACCGGTCACACATTCCAACCCAGTCACAATCTTTGATAGAACGACGGCCCTCCAGCTATAGTGGAACTACAAGTCCCATGAGGCATTGCAAGACTGACAGTGACAGGCTTGACTCCCAGGTGCAGGGGCATGTTGGTGTTTGTAACTAAAGCACAGCTGGAGGGCCGGAGATGCCAACTTCTTAGTTTGAGGAAGAGAAAAACAAATTAAAGGTCAACTCCAGCTAAAATTATTTAAAAGCAGTTACAGCAACAAATGTTTTTGTGTCTGGGAAGGTTCTCACACATCCAGGTCATGGTATATCTGTGAAAAAATAAATTAAGACAACTGGACTTGCTGTATTTTTCTTGAAGTGAAGCGGTGCCAACGTGAAGTGAAACTTCTTCAAGAAAAATACAGCAACTCCAGTTGTCTTTAGTTATATTTTTACAGATACATTTTTTTTTTAGGAATTTTCACTTTTGCTGGCCAGCTTGGCCCACATATGATGGTGAGCAGAAAAATATAAATAGCTTCCAGCACCTACGTTTTTGGCCCAATTCTGTGACAGGAAGTCTAACTAGCCAATAGGGAGGAGGGAGGGTCAGACCAGCTCTCCAAATT
The DNA here is from genome assembly GCF_000935625.1 of Nanorana parkeri. Taxonomy (NCBI): domain Eukaryota; kingdom Metazoa; phylum Chordata; class Amphibia; order Anura; family Dicroglossidae; genus Nanorana; species Nanorana parkeri. Next base: position 1,509,964 of record NW_017306559.1, read on the forward strand.
AGTAGGAAACATTTCCACTTCTCCTTTCCTGTAGTTTAACAGCATCTGAGCTGCATTGGATTGCTGGGATTTGATATTTGATGGGTACCATCGGGTTTGATTTTTTTTGAGGACCCATTGGGTTACATTTTTTTTTTCTATCCCATCGTGTTAGAGTTTTCTTTTTGTGTCCCATAGGTTTAAATTTTTTTGAGGTCCCATTGCGTTAGATTTTGTTTGAGATCCCATTGGGTTTCTTTTTGTGTACTATTGGGTTAGATTTTTTTGAGGTCCGATTGGGTTAAATGTTGTTTGAGGTCCCATTGGGTTAGATTTCTCTTTGAGGCCCCGTTGCCTTAGATTTTGTTTGAGATCCCATTGGGTTACAGTTTTCTTTTTGTGTCCCATTGGGTTACAGTTTTCTTTTTGTGTCCCATTGGGTTAGATTTTTATTTTTGTGTCCCATTGGATTGGTTTATTCTTTTTGCATCCCATTGTGTTAGATGTAAAGATTTCGATAAAGTTAATTGTTGGGTTTTTTTCCACGATAGCCCACGAACAAGAGAACAGAAAAAAAGGCCAAAAACTAACAAAAATTACACCATTTAATTCCATATATATTAAAGGAAAACTATGAGGTGAGTGAAAATAACTCACCTCATAGTTCTAGCCGACCTGTGACAATGAAACTCACAGGTCGGCTCAATAGATCGGGAAGTGAGCGAACAAATACCGTTGCTTGCTCACTTCTCGATCTATCCACGCAGAGAGCCGTGACTGTCACTCACGGCTCCCTGCAGGGATTCCCCCTCCCCTGTCCGATCCTCCAGCGCTGACTGGCGGAACGGATGGGGGAGGGGGCGGGTACAGCTGGCCCTACTCTAGATAGGCAGAGCCAGCTGTCAATCACGCAGCTGGGTGGATCTCGACAGTAATGTCGGGATCCGTCTCGGCTGTGGCGTCTCAGTATGTATACTGAGCTTTGGGTGACGGGAGGACGCTAGTTTGTGTCCTCCCGTTACCCTTAGGAGAACTATGGGGAAAAGCCCTAACCCCATAGTTCTCCTTTAAATTCAATGCTTTTTAAAATGAAAAGTCCTTCAGGGTATATGAAACGCCCCTTATAGACCAACATTAGAAGATATACAACTGGGATGGTGAACTTGGTGGAGAGAATAACGATGTAAGGGTCCTCCTCCACCCTTGGCTGATGTATTATCTTGACGCCTTTTGCCACTTTATGGCTTCCTCAGGAGAGAAGCGCTCGAGTGGAAAGTTACTTGCTATGAAGTAAGGGACACTGAAGCCCAGGATCCACCGTTGCCTGCTATGGGAGGGGACCAAAGAAGGGGCAAGGTCTGGACCATACAGTCAGCAGGAAAACCAATTGAAAATCTGGTGTAGTGGTCGCGACTGGCGATTTTTAATAAATATGGAATAAAATGTTGTAGTTTTTATTAGTTTTTGGCATTTTTTCTGTTTTCTTGTTCATGGGCTACCGCAAAAAAAAACTTTTTGTCATATAATGTTGGTCCCGGATTGGGCAGACTGGCCCCGGAATTCCATATTCATTCATCCACCCCTGCTCTATGTCATCCTTTTGCTACCAGGGACGTAACAATCACCATAGCGACCCAGATGGCCAATATGAGGCTCGAGGCACAGGTGGGCACGGCCAGGACATCCCCCTGATGCCGTGCGGGCCGCCTGGGTCGCTATGGCATCGCAGGCTGCTGGCTGTCACCGGCGGGTCACCGGCGGGTGTGAGGAGGAACGTGTCGCTGTTAGATCACCTGAGACCCTGCAGAGCCCACCATAAAGGGTATATGGCTGGCTCTTCAGGGTCACTCTCAGGTGGGCTGTGTGGGATCCAAGGTGGGCTCTGTAAGGGGCGTAACTAGAAATCACAGGGCCCCATACAAAATTTTGCCATGGGGCCCTGTGATTTCTAGTTACGCCTCTGTTTGCTACAATTACATTCATGTAGTACACAGGACCTCTCGGGTGACAAGTAATAAATAATGTTCTGCGTAATGGAATATTGTACCGTTCAGAGGAAATAGGTTAAGCTTGCTGACACTCGGCTCAGTGTTATTGCTATAGAGGTGACATTAGGAAAGCCATACCTACAATCCTATTACCATAAACCCTTCAGCCATATCCTATATGAAGTCTGTGTGCTCAGAGAGGAAACCAGGTCACCCCGGGATGGGAAGCGATTGGTGGAGTGATACAAATGTATCTCTTATCTGAGTTATTTTGTATTACTGTTCAATGTGTGTGTGACAAAATAGCTGAACCCTAACACCCAGATCCATTATAGAAAAAAATTAAAGGAATGATGCAGCTTTACATAAATAGATTTTAAAGGCAAAGTCCACTTCTTCAGAAAAAAAATAATACTTCATGAAAGAAAAAATTAGCATTTGGTTTTTTTTTGCATTGGATCCAGTAAAGCATTGTAATCGCAATCAGTGGATCATTGGTGCAATGCTCTGACTGCAGACTCTTCCTCCCACCCCTGTATGTACCTGTACATGGACAGGAGGAAGAATGAATGGACTAAAAGTATGGTGACATCACAGCATTTGTATCCTATTGAGAATGACAAGTCCCTTTGCATTGCAACTGTGATCAGTGAATCATGAGTACATTGCTCTGGCTCTTGCGGACTCTTCCTCCGCCTCTGTATGTACCTGACAATGGACAGAAGGAAGAATGAATGGATTACCAGTTTGACAACATCACAGCACTTGTATCCCATTGAGAATGACAAGTCCCTCTGTATTGCATCTGTGATCAGTGTATCATGAGTGCAATGCTCCAGCTCCTGCAGACTCTTCCTCCCATTGCAATCTGACTATGTTTCATGTTACACCCTAATATTGATGTAACATGAAACATGGTCGGAGAAGTAAACTTGGCCTTTGAAGCTGAACTGTTTGGCCCTTGAAGCCTGTAGTTTTCTGCAGGCAGCCTGTAGTGGGTGGGGCCTAAATAGGGATGCACCGACACCGATACTAGTATCGGAGCAGATACAGAGTATTTGGGTTAGTACTCGTACTCGCCCAAATGCTCCAATACCTAACCTGATACCGAAAATTTCCTCTAATAGGCAGTACCGTAGGGAAACATGGAGCCGACTTCCTGGGCAATCAGGATCGAGCCGGCTTCCTGGGCAATCAGGAAGCCGGGTGGCCTGTAATGGCCCACCTCCCGGCTTTCTGATTGGCCGGGAAGCCGTCTCCTTGCTGATTGGCTCGGAAGCTGGCTTCCTGGCCAATCAGCATGGAGCCAGCAAAACAACTGGCTCCTTGCTGATTGGCTGGGAATCCGGCTTTCCAGCCAATCAGCATGGAGCCAGCTTCCCGGGCCAATCAGGAAGCCGGGAGGCGGTTTATTACTCGCCATCTGCAACGATGGTATGTCCTTTGGCGTCCTTACATCCTATACACTGTATAGGACGCGATTACTCAGGGACCTTAGACTCCTGCAGAGGAGGGGGAGACTCCTGCAGGAACTGGTCTAAGATCCAGCTGGCTCCGAGTACCGGGTGAGTTTTTCTCTTATTTTCATCCCTAGACCCTTTCATCCCTTGAGTTCCCCTTCTGCACCCTCCCCAGATACAGGTAAATCCCCCCAAACTTGTTTAAGCATTTGATGAAGTGAAGTCAAAAAATATTTTAGCCGGATCCGGTATGCCTTTCCAATGGAAGTGAATGTGTCACAAATGGGCACGTGAAGGCTGCGGAAGAAGAGGACGTATGACTGCGTGTAACCATTGCAGTGGAACCCCATGGGACCCAATGACAGTATTCAGCTCAGGAGGGGAAGGGTGGTTTATATTAGCTCAGTGGGAGGACAAATGGGGGGCTGAATGATCAATAGATGCCAGATGGAAGGGTGGCGACAGGGCCACCCGCTGTGCAGATTTAGGCCAGTTCATCTGGAAACGGCCAAAATTAGTTAAGTGTATAGCCGGCTTTACACTTTCAATTGAAAGTTTCAGTAACTTTACAACTCTGCGTACTTAATACATTCATAAAATCTCACAAAATAAAATATAGTTTTTTTTAAAAACTCTACCTTTTATTAATATACAAAAGGTCCAAGAGTCAAAAAAATGTTTATAATAATAATAGTTGATAACAGGATAACATTAAAATGCCAACACATTTTGAGGGCCCAACAAGCCCTTCTTCAGGGCTCAGGTGTTGTAAGCAGTAGGACACAAAGACCCAGGAAGAACTGGAATCAGCAATACGCCTCATCCAAAGGCAGTCAATTTGGTTGGCTGGTGGTGTCTTCAACGAGGTGAGTTAGCGAGGTTGGTTGTCAAGCAGAGAGCCCATTGATGGCCTGTTGGATATCTATAGCAGCAGTGCAGATCAATGTACAGGGTGACACCCAAAGACGAAGGTTGGGACACTCCACTTGGGGCAAGTCATCTCATTAAATCTGCTCCTGGGTTCATGATATATGACAAGGGTCTGAAGGCCTTAACTGGGGCATCACTATCAAATACTAACTCAGCAAGCCATTTCCCCCCATCCTGACCATTCTTTTCTTCTCCACGAAGGTCTCCAAAATGTGTGAAGAGATCAAGACCTACATTGAGGGCAACTCCGGAGAGGACCCCCTCGTAAAGGGCATTCCAGAAGACAAGAACCCATTCAAGGAGAAAGGAGGATGCGTCATTGCCTAACGTACCCCTCCCATAGGACTGTTTCCTTCAGTCACGCAATGGTGTAGATAACTCTTTGGCTATTCTGGCTCATTTATATAACCCGATGCTGTACCGCGTGGAAGTTCACGGGGGTCCTGAGGGTTTGCACTCCGCTCACCCATACTCTGAGGCCCAGCGATTGGCCTGGGCACTGAACTCAGAACAGAGAATTTAACTAATTTTACCTCCACCTTAGGTTTAACGTGTTGCTTTATGGGTTGTACTAGTTTGTTTTAATAAAATATGTGTCTGTAAATGGAACCTATTTCTTTTAGTTTAATATTTTTACTGTGTATGGCAAATGGTTTATAAAAGGTTTCGGAACTCAAGGCAGGGGTGCCCCTTGCCTTTTTGCCAACTGAGGCTGGGGGGGGGGGGGGTGGTGGGGGGGGTGAGCGGGCACGAAAAAAAAGCACAGGAGGGGGTGCTGGTGGTGCATGCTGCAGGGGTGTTCTCTGTATCATCTCAGCTCTGGCAAGAGTCTCACCCAGCTCCCTGACGTCATTGGTTGCCAAGAGCTGGGCAGGATGCCAGCCAGGGTGTCTCAGGTTGCTAAGAGCTGTGCGGGGAGATGTGTATGGCCCTTACACATCTCCTTGTCTGGCTCTTAGTAACCTGGGACACTCTGGCTGGAGTGCCACCATCCCGTTCTGCTTGCTGCCCTCTGTCCTCTGTCCCGCCTGGCTGGACCAATCCCTACAGACTCTTCTCTCCCTGGCTCCAGCGGTCTAAGCCCTGCTGAAATCATCATGCATAATGCAGGTCCATTCACCTGCATTAGATCTCAGGACACTGATGGACATGCCACAGCCAGAGTGGAGGGGAAGACAGGTGAGTGCTGAATGCCGCAGAACCGAGAATCAGGTGAGCATAGAATCCGGCCCCTGGATCCTGGAGCACACGCATACCACCTCACAGGGGCAGTAGGAGAATACTGCTTGAAGCCTGTGCTGTGTAACATTTTTTAGAAAAGCTTCACCTTTTAGTAAACAAAAGCTGAACTGGAGATCCAGTCAAGCAAATTTTTCCTAGGCTGGGATGATGTCATCAGTCTGCTACAGGCAGGAGGAAGCATTTCCTCAGTCTCCTCTCCCCAAGTGATCACAATGCAACATTGCATCTTTGTATCAAGTCACAAGATGAGAGGTCATCTTGGGACTTTATACAAAGATGATCTTTTTCAGACATTTGTGAACACAAGAACTGCACAGGCACTAGGAATTACTTGATTGTGTATCTCTGAGTCTTGAGCATCTCAGTCCAGGAAGTAGATGGTGACCCTGGAGGATGCCGGGACAAAGATGGCTCCGTCCTAGATGGAATATCAGATGAAGGCATTGTCAGGGAGACTTCTGTGATCTCTGGAGGTTTTCCACCTACACATTTGTATGAATGCACATAATATTAACTAATTCTATTGTGTCATCAGCTTCTTCTCGACACAGCAGCCAAAGAAATGACAGCCTGAAACTGGAAGTGATGAAATCCTCATTGCTTCCGGGTTCAGGAATTGGAGGTGAGATCTGGCACTACAGTAGCAGAGACTCGCTGTGCCAGTGCTGGGTCTGCATGAGGGACAGTGGAGGCAGGGGACGGGGTGCTGGGGCAGCCTTTTCAGCGGCATACAAGTGATCCCTTGTATGGGAAAGCTGGGTGCAGCAGCTGTGATCTTTTTTCTAAGCACTTAAGTAACCACCTGCCTAATATTGAGTTGGTCCCCCTTTTCCTGACCCGTCGAGGCATGTACTCCACTAGACCTCTGCAGTTATAATGTGGTATCTGGCACCAAGCCGTCAGTAGCAGATCCTTTAAGTCATGTAAATTGTGAGGTGAGGCCTCCATGGATTTAACTTGTTTTTCCAGCAGATTCCACAGATGCGCCATTGAATTGTGATCTGAAGAATTTGGAGGCCAAGTCAACACCTCAAACCATTCTTGAACCATTTTTGCAGTGTGACAGGGCACAAGTAACAAGTAACATCCACATGAATGGCAGGAGCCAAGATTCCCCAGCAGAACATTGCCCAAAACATCACACTGCCTCCGCCGCCTTGCCTTCTTCCTATAGTGCATCCTGGTGCCATCTCTTCCCCAGGTAAGTGACACACACACACAAACGGCCGTCCACACATTGTTTAAGAAAACATGATTCATCAGACCAGACCACCTTCTTCCATTACTCCACGGTCCAGCTCTGATCCTCACGTGCACATGTAGGCACTTTTGGCGGTGGACACGGGTCAGCATGGGCACCCTGACTAGTATGCGGCTACGCAGCCTCATACACAACAAACTGCGATGCTCTGTGTGTTCAGACACATTTATATTGGAACTAACCTTAACTTATCTATTGAATCAGACTACGTTGTATCGGAACCAACATTAAGTGCTGGTTCACACCTGACCGTTTTGTAGTGCGTCCTACGCTCGATGAACGCACTACAAAACGGACCAAAATGTAAAAATCATTGAAGTGAATGGTATAGTTCCCACCTGTCCGTATTTCCATCCGTCCCGAACGCACTACAAAACGGGCCACGCTTGAAAAGGTCCCGAAGATCTATTGGATCAGACTACGTGGTCCAGCCTTCGATCCCCACATACATCAATGAGCCTTGGCCGCCCATTACCCTGTTGCCAGTTCACTGGTTTTCCTTCCTTGGACCACTTTTGGTCAGTCCTGACCACTGCAAACCGGGAACATCTTACAAGAGCTGTAGTTTTGGAGTTGCTCTGACCCAGTCATGTAGACATCACAATTTGGCTCTTGTCAAAGTCGCTCAAATCCTTACACTTGTCCATTATTTCTGCTTCCAACACATCAGCTTCGGGGGCAAAATGTTCACTTGCTGCCTAATATTTCACTGCCCCCCCACTTCCAGATGTCATTGTAATATATCCCCCCACTTCCAGGAGCCATTGTAATATATCCCCCCAAGCCATTGTAACCAGATAATCAATGTTATTCACATCACCTGTCAGTAATCATAATGTTATGGCTGATCAGTGTACATGATGTATATACAGTATATATATATATATATATAGTGACACTGAGGTGGTTGCCACTGTTAACTTCCACTTTACAATGATTGAGCAGCAGACATTGTGATCATTGCACACAGCGCAGAGATTACAAGGACTGCATTGTGCAGGCTGTAGTGTTCCCGTTCTTCCCGTGTGACTGAGATTGAAAGTTGGTCAGCGAGTGGTTTTCGGTTTAATGACCTTCACCCCGCAGTTTGCTGTCTCATGTCTCCCATGATGGAATGCTGATATTAACTGACTGAAACTTTCACACTTTGACTCATTCTGCTGACACTATATAGACCGGAGAGCCCTTCTGATATTTACAAGCCCCCCTGGGGTATCACTGTGTGCTTTTCTCTAGCGGCATCTCCCATGACCTCCTTATGTAATGGGCCGGAGTGTGTCCCGGGGGGCTGCATCTTCAGTCTGTCTGTACCATTTCCTGCATCTCTTTTCATGTGGGTCCGGCCTTCCCGTCAGCCTTGCACAACTGTACCGGCTCCTCTCCAGGAATGAAATGGCTTACTCTGATTTCACTGCACACTGTGAGCTTCTCACAATGTTAGGAGCTGCAGCAAGTCAGATAAAGCTTGTCTCATTTCCTGGCTGGAGAACATCCAGCATCATCTACAATTTTCCTCCCCAGCCTTATTGTCCCTGGCCTGCCACCTTTCATCCATTGGATTTCAGTAATCACATGTGGGCATTATCTTGGGTGGGTACAGCACCCTGCTGACCCCTCCCACCAGCCAGGAACTGCCTGCATTGTATAGAGAAGCATGGAGCCCCAGTGATGACATCACGGGGTCTAAAACACGTTATGTAATGAAGATGGAAAGGTTTTGTTTTAAAGTGACAGTAGCCTGTTGATGAGGAGGGAAAAGACCAGGAATGGCAAAATATAAGCAGATTAAACTACAGCTTTAAAGTGTATCTAAAGCAGTGCCTCTCAACCTTCTTATAGCCAATGCACCCTTTAAATCTTGAGGTTCCTCATTCTAAAATGTAAAAACCATAAATGTAAAAAATTATGTGGGGTCACTCCAAAATCCATACCAGACCCTAATCCCAGATAGTGGTCTGGAATGAATTTTCAGGGCAGACACAAGAACACGACCAGAGTGCCACCTTTCATATAAAAGTCCTCCTTTACATCAGAGCCCCCCTTCTCACACTAGGAAACCCTCTTCATATCAGTAGCCCTCCTTCACATCAGAGTCCCCCTCTTTTACATCAGAAGCATGCCACTGTGTGAAAATTTCAGGGCACCCCCTCAGGAAGCCAGAAGGCATCCTAGGGGGCTACGGCACCCTGCTTGAGAAAGGCCGGTCTAAAGCATTTAAACCCCTGTTGGCTTTTTTAGTCATATTGGCCCCAATAGGGAAATTTCCCTTCACATCCTGTCCTGTAGACACAAAGTGAAGGACATGACCCCTTTAGATAGTTGTCAGCAGCAGGGCACATGTTTATATTGGAAGATTTACCCTCCAGAGCTGTTCTGGTAAATTCTGAAAATATTGGATTTTCCCTGACTTTCCATCGTCCCCAGGACATATAGAGAGGAGGAATCTCCCTATCAGAGACACAGACAGAAAAAAAAGCAACAAAGTAACAACTTCTCTGAACCATTTATTAGCAGCAGACTACAAAGTTATATGACATCTCAGATCCAGGAACGGAGGTTTTGGTTGCATATGTTTCAAATAACACGAGGCAGCCACACGGCCATGTTAAGACAACTCTGCAAAAGTGTGATCCCTGACGCTGAAGTTCCCAACTCACATATACTGTATATAGACATATACTGGATAGCAATGTGTATACACTGAGAGGTGGATTCTCCCTTTCTTAAAGTGATATGAAAGTCAAAAGGTTTTAAACAATTTCAAATGCTGATGAAATCACTTACAATGGACGCTGCTCCTTGTTGTTTAAAAGTTTTAGGGGGTTATTCACAAAGCTGCCGAAGGATCCAGCCATAGCTTCGGCTGATTCTTCGGCTAGCTTCGGTTACGGGAAGCCTTCGGTTCAGTAGAACAATGGCTGCTGTACGGGCTATTCACTATAGCCCGTACAGCTCACAAAGTTGGTCGAGCCGAAGGCATATGCTTCGGCTCAACAGAGCCGAGGTAAAAGCCGAAGCAGGCCGAAAGCCTACTACTGACAGCTGGGCGGAGCCAGCCTTCGGCTCGGCTGCTGTACGGGCTATAGTAAATAGTCCGAACAGCAGCCCTTCAGTTCGACTAAACCGAAGGGCTCAGGCGGCCAAAGCGAGCGGAGCAACGTCTGGATCCTTCGGCTCCATAGTGAATAAACCTCCTTGTTTTACTCATTTGGCTGCTTAGATGAAATTTTCTTTTAAAGAGAGAAAGATTTTAAACATTTAGTCTTCATTTAAGGGCATGGATATAAAGCATTGAATCTGACATTCAACAAACATTAACTGTAGGTGACTCTTCCAGATGCATTTGTTTTAAATGACGGTGATTCATTCACCAGCAGTGAATCTAAAGGGAAGCAAATAGAGCAGAAAATACACCATTAAAGTGTAGAAATAACTTGAGATGTTCCCGCTGTCCAGTCCAGGATATCTCCAGCAGTGACCAGCGGCAGGTGAAAAGTGTTCTGGATGCTGTGATCCGCTTTACATAGTTACATAATTGTTATGGTGGAATAAAGACACAGGTCCATCGAGTTCAACTTTTGGGTTTTGTGTGAGTGTGTGTTTGTTAACTAACCTTGCAGGACCCTGGATGTCATTGATGGCTGTCCCTGGATGTCATTGATGGCTGTCCCTGGATGTCATTGATGGCTGACCCTGGATGTCATTGATGGCTGTCCCTGGATGTCATTGATGGCTGACCCTGGATGTCATTGATTGCTGTCCCTGGATGTCATTGATTTCTGTCCCTGGATGTCATAGATGGCTGTCCCTGGATGTCATAGATGGCTGTCCCTGGGTGTCAGGGATGGCTGTCCCTGGATGTCATAGAAGGCTGTCTCTGGATGTCATAGATGGCTGCCCCTGGGTGTCAGGGATGGCTGTCCCTCGATGTCATAGAAGGTTGTCCCTGGATGTCATAGAAGGCTGTCCCTGGGTGTCATAGATGGCTGTCCCTGGATGTCAGGGATGGCTGTCCCTGGGTGTCAGGGATGGCTGTCCCTGGGTGTCAGGGATGGCTGTCCCTGGGTGTCATAGATGACTGTCCCTGGGTGTCATAGATGACTGTCCCTGGGTGTCATAGATGGCTGTCCATGGGTGTCAGGGATGGCTGCCCCTGGGTGTCATGGATGGCTGTCCCTGGGTGTCAGGGATAGATGTCCCTGGATGTCATAGAAGGTTGTCCCTGGATGTCATAGATGATTGTCCCTGGGTGTCATAGATGGCTGTCCCTGGATGCCATAGATGGCTGTTCCTGCTTATCATAAATGGCTGTCCCTAGATGTCATAGATGGTGGTCCCTGGATGTTGGGCACTGTCACAGCTCTGAAACATTTCTGATGTGTGAAGAACAGAAGCAGAGAAGAGTAAAAGAGAACAAGGAAACGGAAAATGCAGTGTGATAAGGAAGTGTGGATTATAACCCTCATCCTTGGCTGTCTTTCTGAAGCAACATCTGTAGCTGGGTGAAGGGCATGCACGCCCCATTCTGTGCTTCCTGATGACCTCACACACCATAAACTGCGACCTCTGCGGTTTCCTGAAGGTGGAGAAGCGATGTGACTCCACACAGGTTACGTTCAAAACACAGTTCAAAATAGTAAGGGTGGGTTTACACCATGTGTGTTGGTGCCTTGTCACGGATGGGCTTGGTTCACGCCACCGCAATACACGGGCGTTGCGGTGGTGTGCTCTGAAAAAATGATGGCATGCAGTACTTTATTTTCAGTACCACAGGATGCAACACAGAACAACCCTAGTACCCCGCTCTGCCCATAAAATTGTATGAAATGTCACTCGTGACATTTCAATAAAGTATTTTTTTTAAAAGAGCGCACAGTGCGATGTGCCGGGATCAGCGTATCGGCACTGTGTCAGGCATCGCACACCAGCCTCTGTGAGCTTTGCGCAGCGGCTGGTGTGAATTGCCTTGTTTCTGACTCTCCATTCCACTGGTGCAAGTTTAAAAATGGAAAGCTGCACCCAGGAGGATATAAAAGACACAAATGCTCATCATCATTAAATGTCATTTTATTATTGTTATTATTATTATTATTATAATTATTCAGGATTTATATA
>NW_017306559.1:1521985-1526045 GCF_000935625.1 Nanorana parkeri
ACCCCTACCCCACCCTGGCCGCCTCAAGCGTCAAATAGGTTGGGGACCCCCCTGTGGCCGTAGTAGCGGTTTCTTTTTTTTATATCAAGTTTTTCTTTAATCCTAGACACTTCCCAATCCTTCTCCTCATTAAACTTTACTGTCAAAACATCGACTTGTGATACAATTTTTATTCTACTGTGAAAGTTACCTTCATTACCATAGATCCTATTATTTCAACAGAAAAAAGACTAGCTGATTACGCCGAAGGTGCTACACGAGAACCTCTGCAATTTGGGTAATTTGAAACAGTAAAAATTAATGCAGGTAATATTAGATCTGTGCGTGCAATGAAGTGATTAGAGCGAATTAAATGCTTCTTATGTCAATGTGCAGAAATACCCCCAACCTCAGGACAGGAGAAAACATCCAGGACTCAAGGTACCTCATGTCACTGGAGGGGAATGGCTATATGCATATACCAGGGGTAGGCAACTCCGGCCCTCCAGCTGTTGAGGAAATAAAAGTCCCATGAGGTATTGCACAGCTGGAGGGCCTAATTTATATATTGTCATGTCTGACGAAGGGACCCTAAGTGGCCCCGAAACGTTGCTTTGTGATAAGATGTGTGTACATCAATAAAATGACCACTCATTGAAGATTTTACTTTGGTGTGCTGGTGATATTCTTTAAGGCCCCATTCACACGGGAATCGGCCGGCACGTACAACTCCGTGCTGCGTGCATGGCCGTATCGGGCAGCTCCCGGGAAGGACAGGTACTGCGTGTGATTAGTACACAGGATACAGTCCATGAACCCATCACACTCAAAACCGCTGTTCCTTATAAAAGACATCGCACTTATTTTGCCTGATGAAGAGGATCCTGTGAGACCCCAAAACGTTGCTTTCTGATGCATTGTGTTATGTTTCATGCCTCAATAAACAGACGCCATTGATTCATTACTTGGAGTGCCGGTGTCTATGTTATCCTGTGATTAGTACAGAGCCCCGTCCTTCTCTATGGGACTACGAGGCCTGTACGCCGCCCTACGCTCACCCGCCCTGCATGTCCGTGCGGGTGAGCGTACTCGTACGCTGACAGGATGGATCCTGTCTGCGTCCGAGCCAGGAAACACGGACCTCCGTTTTGAGTGCATGCTGTGACCTGTTGATATGAACGGCCATTGCCATCAAAAGACCAACTCTGGGCAATTTTTGTTTAATTAAAACGGACCCCCAGGCAGAGTCAGAAATAAAAAAAGCAGCTTAGGCTGCAATCCTCACTTTTAGTTCAGAGTTGTCCCTCACAGTAATTCAATTCCACCACAAGATGTCCTCAGTTTTCCGGGATGAATGATGCTGGAAAGACTAAGGACATACTATCAATGAATGGGCGTCATGAAACTGCAAACTAACAAATCCTTATCATAGATAGGGGTCTGGTATGGATTTTAAGGGGGCATCCTACACAAAAAAACAAATAACCCTTCACATCAGAGTCCCCCACTTCCCATCAGAGTGTCCCTCTTCTCATCAGGAGCCCTCCTTGCACATTGGACGTCCCTTCACATTAGGAGCCTCCCTCCACATCAGAATCCCTTCTTCACATCAGAAGTCCCTTCACATCAGGAGCCCTCCTTGCATATCAGTGTCCTATCTTTTAATCTTCCCTATAGTGCAGCTAAGGTAGAATGGCAGGAGGCAGGACGTTGGGCAGGTCTGGACAGAGGAGGACTTCTGTCCTCTTCTGAATGCTCAGGAAGGTCCTGGATATAACCCCCCCGGATTAGTGTCATCCAATGAAAATATATGACAGTGTGCAAAAATTTGAAGGCCCTCGTGACAAAGCAAGAAGGCACCCTGGTTGAAAAAGGTTGAACAAGGCAATTATCCTATTATAATTATGTCCTCTTTGTTCTGTTCACGCCGCCTTGGGTCCTGCCACCTATCGCCAAACCCAAATCCCCTTAACCCGGCAACAAGTGAACCAGCAACCAGCCACGCCCGTCCCTTCCCGGAACAAAAACGTCTCAGGCGGCAAATATCATAGGACAGCCCTGACTGTGTCCCTGTTAGAGAGAACCCAGTATACCCCCTAAAGAGCAGGACATGGAAGAAAACATGGAACAATGTATTCTTTTTATTTCTTTTCCTTTTGTTATTTAAATTGGTACAAAAAAAGTGTCTCGGTTTAATTTAACCTTTTGCTAACTTGGGTCAGGAAATAGAAAGGGGGTTTTCGGAGCCCACGGCATGTGGAAGACATTACTGTATTGTTAGAAAAAATAAACAAATAAACAAGACAAAAATGTGGACCGCAAATGTAAACCAGAAAACCTTCCCGTGGGTGCGGAGAACGCAAACTGCTGGGGATGCAAATTCTTCACAACTTGCCGTGCGGGCCAGGTTTGTGGGGCCCTTGTCCTCATCAACATGGGAGTGAAAAGTGCTATGTGAAGGTTTGCCTAAATGTCCGATTGCGAGCGTCAAAATAATGAAGCGCTTGCGCCAATGTTCTTATTTAAAAACAGCTCTACAATATACTCTATGTAAATATTGTAGTGAAGAGGGGCGACGTCGACAATTAGTGCTGCAACAAGGGCAGAGGGGGAGATGTACTGTAGAGAGACCTATTCCTCCCAGTATGTCATAATTCTTAGATAATAACACAAAATTCTGAAACAAAAAAACTAAAATCTGAAATAACACAAAAGTGAAACAATAAAACAAAAACCTAAAATAATAACATAAACATCTGCAGCAATAACACAAAAATACAAAAAATAATCTGAAACAATAAAACAATAGTCTAAAATAATTAAAAAAAAGGCTCAATTCACAAAGCTTTGCGCCAGCCTAATAAACTCTATTTTTGCTTGGAATTGTCACCAAAAAAAGCATACTAATATGTTATCTGTGAATTGAGCCATATGTAACATATGGCTTTTCTATTCATACTATGTTATGTTTCTTCTACCCTTCATTTACAATAGAAATAAATGTATAAAAGACAATAAAGTTATTTTCTGTAACTGCTACTGAAGCAAAATATACCAATTATTTATTACTGTGTATGGATGACAGGCATATAAAAGTTATTTATTGATAGTGTCAATTTACAAAGTGTATGGATAAGGATCTTGACTGTAATTTTCAGATCTCATCAGATTCACCTGAAAATATCTGTCACTCTGGTAAAAAAAAGGGATCATTATCTTGGCGTGTTTGCGAATTGAGCCCAAAATCTGAAACAATAAAACAAAAATCTAAAATAATAACACAAAAGGTCTAAAACAATAAAACAAAAATCTGAAATAATAACACAAAAGGTCTGAAACTATAAAACAAAAATCTGAAAAAATAACACAAAAGATCTGAAACTATAAAACAAAAATCTGAAAAAATAACACAAAAGATCTGAAACTATAAAACAAAAGACTAAAACAAAAATCTGAACACACAGAATTCTGACATATTGGGGTTGATTTACTAACCTCATAAACACGCCACAAACACGCCATGCAAAAACACGCCGACTGTGCGCGCGCGTATACGCTTGGCGCGCATGGCGTGTTAAACTGCCGAGGATTCAATAGGGATGTGCAACAACCATCAGCAAAGGGAAGCCCAGTGGCTGAGTGGTTAGAGGACCTGCCCCACAACACATATGTCCCCAGTTCAAATCCTGCATCAAGTGAGTAGAATTAATCCACATACAGCAATGCAAACATCCTGGCCAAAATCATAAATCTGCTAAATCTACACACACAAAAATACACCAGTACATATATGCCTATCACACAAATAGAAATGTGTACATTATTTATATGCTGTTGTGAATGGGTTCCAAATGGTACATATTCACCTGCAAAAATCATGCGCACAAGTAGTCGCATATATTCTCATCTTGCGCGTGTATTGCGCTCATATCCAGGCATGTACATGCTAATAATACAAGTAGCTGCTTCCTGGGCGATCCGCTCACTACCCCTGCTAGTGTTCCTCCCAACAGAATGGAAGTTGCAACCCCCTACCCGTTTTGGGCCCCGGGGTGGCTGCACCTGCGGGAGTTACACCCCT
>NW_017306560.1:0-62776 GCF_000935625.1 Nanorana parkeri
GGCCAGCCGGGAACACTTTTGTTCCGACGTATGCCTTACGTCGGTGGCAGCGAAAGAGTTAATCTCCTAATATTTCAGAAAGCCCCTAAAAGTAAAGTAAAAAATTAAAATATTTAATAAAAAATGAATAAATAAATACAAATTACATTTTTTTAAAGTTTATACAAATTATTTCTGCTTGCATACGATTGGATGGTGGAAGTCAGCAGAGCTTTATCTCATTTACTAATCCAAAGGGAAAATTCCCTTGCAAAATGCAAATTTGCTTGCAAAGTGAACAGCCTATTTGCCTTTAATAACTCAACCCCTTAGTGTTCTTCCACTGCAAACCTATAGTAATTCTCCACTTCACATTGCTTTCAGAAGGGATGATCATATTTTATAATCTATCCAGCTAATCCCTTCTCAGGACAAAGATTTCTGAATAAAATAAAATGAACTTCTGAGGAGCTTTGGTGTGTTGAGGATTCTTGCTGTTTGCTGCTTTTATTTGTTCCAGATTCCTGTGTTTTGCTGCATTTACTCTGAGAATGTAAATGTATTGTGTGCCCTTCCTTCCATGTGATATTTTCCCAGTTCAATCCAGAGAAATGTTGGAAGCTGTTTAATGTGCTAGTCAGATCCATGAAAGTTGCTTTCATTAAAAAAACAATGAAAGCTAAATGGTATATGAAGTTTGACATCTTTGAAATATGTTCTATTTACCTTGTGCCGCTATTCTTCAACAAAGTTGAATGTTTAACAGAGATTGGAAAAATGCAAGAACTTTTTGTCCATTCACTTCGCTGAGTATTGTGACATTGTAATTTAATGTGTCCTGGAAGACCCCTGGAACCATGAAGGCCTATACTTTAAAAGTATACTGTTAAAATTAAACATTTCAAAGTATCTATCTTATGTTTTAACTTTTATTTTTAAATAATGCTTGTAAACCCATCCATACAAGGAATAAAAATATAACTTGTGTGTGACTTTAAAAGCTATGTTTTTTCAGGGCATTTTGCAGCAGAATAAAGGATAAAACTGCATTTGCAAGAAGTGGTACAGGAGAGTCTACATATTAGAGTGGAGAAGAAATCTTCAATGAAAAGATTAAAAACACACATGACTAATCACAAGAAGCAGACTTTGGCTGTACTTACAACAAAGTGCATTCTGATTTACTTGTTAGTTATCTGCCTTCCACCTGATTCTTAAAAAAAAACAGTTTGACATTGAGGGAAGAAGAATGTTTAATGCAAAGGAATAAGCAAAGTCTGGCCCTAGCTCTATCTCTAGAAAGCAGAAGGGACAGCTGAACACAGAAAATTGATCTACACATTTTGGTGCATCACCCTATAATATGTGACAGATTTGCAACAGATTTCCCAACATGTCGCTATTTACCTCAAAAATAAAAAGTAAGCAGAAAAACATTTAGCAAGTAATTTTCCCACACATGTGCCTATTAAAAAAAGTGTGCCACATGACTACCTAGCTATGCGATAGGTAGGACTGTCCATTTTCTTTTCCAATTCTATATTTAATTTTTTTTGTATTTTACATTCAGTTGTAAGGAACAGAGAATAAAGTTTCATGGAAAAGTTATAACAAATTGTGTGTAGTGTTATCCTTACAGGTATACTTGTTATCACAAACAGTAACAGTATTAGGCGCACAATGGTTGAGTCTGTATATTAATGAGTTTAGGGCCAGTGAAATCGTTACAGCTCTATAGTATGTCTAAAGACTTCCTATGAAGCCCAAGTGTGTGTATATGAGTCTTGCCTCTCATGTTCTGCTGCATTGAGTTGTTTCATTCTCATGATGGAGTTAAGTTCTAAAACCAATCTATGAATGGAAGTGGTTTGTTGGGTGCCCCAATGGCGAGGGATAACAGGTCTAGCAGCAGTTAAGAAGTGACTTAGGATAGGATGCAGTGTAATTTGGGAGATGTGTGGGATATTAGATCCTAAGACTGTGGTATATCGTGAGGATCTTGCCCAAGAAAGTTTGATTGGGGTACATTCTCACCGGATGTACAGTATTTCATGTTGCCTTTTGTGGATAGGCATCTCCAGCAAGTGTCAGCCACTGAGGGGAAATAGGAATGGAGCTTACTGGGGCACCTATATCATCTGGTCAGGATTCTAAAGTTCTTTTCCTGTGCTTCAAATGCCTAGGACAGTTGTCCGATAAGGTTTGGTGAGAAAGGCCCATGTGGTTTTGCGCTGGAATTAGGCATTATGAACACCGAGTACTGACACCGGTACTTCCACTTGCATGGAGCTGGCTTCCAGGCCAATCACGAAGCCGGACGGAATGTCATTACCCGCCGCCAGCTTCCCGTTTGCCCGGGAAGGCCAATCAGCATCGAGCTAGCTTCCCGGCCAATCAGGAAGCTGTGAAGCGGGTCATCATCCACTGCCCGGCTTCCTGACTGGCCAGGAAGCTAGCTCCATGCTGTTTGGCCGGATCGATGCCGATTGGTTGGTAAGCCGGCTTCCCGGCCAATCTTCAAGGAGCTGGATTCACGGCCAATCAGGAAGTTGGGAGGCGGCTCATTACCTGCCGCCTGGCTTCCTGATTGGCCGGAAAGCCGACTCCATGTTCCCAGTAGTACTCACACAAATACTCGGTATCGGCATACTGGTATCGGTATCCGTGCATCCCTACTGGGAAGCATAAGTTTGTTTATACTTCCCAGGTCACATTCTCCTGTGTTAAACACAGGAGGCCCTTGTGCATAAGGTCTAATACAATAATAGCCAAAGTTAGCATTAAAGTGATAATAAAGACAAAAGGTTTTTTAAGCTATTTCAAATGCTTATCGGCCATTTACAATGAATACTGATCCTTAATGTTGAAAGTTTTAGCTGCAGAATCAGCTGGTCCCCTGAGTACTGGTCCTGATATCCTGTTTTAGGGTGTCTTTTTTCCCGTGCAGAGTCCTATGCATACTGTGCATCCTTGTGTGTGCTAATTAGCTGTGTGTGTCTCCACAAACACATAGACAATGCAAGCCACACTCTGCTCTCTACTCCTCCCTTCTCCAAGCTAGTAGGTGGACAGCTGCTGGAGGGTGTGCTGTCCCTTGTGATCTTTACTGGACATTAAGTTTTGGGAAGTGGAGATTAGAGACTTGGGGGGGAATTTATCGAAAATGGAGCAGACAAAATCTGGAGCAGATTTGCACTGCAACCAATAAGCTTCTCTGTCTCTATTTCAAATCTTACCTGAGCAAACTGAAGAGAGATGCTGATTGGTTGCCATGGGCAACTGCTCCAGATTTAGTCTGCTCCACTTTTGATAAATTCCCCCCTTGGAGTCAGCTATTCTTAAAGATGATGACTATAAGTGCTTGGGCAAAAATTTTAAAATAAAAAAGGAATTATTTGCTGGACAATGTATATTTGTTTGATTTGGATTCATTATCCAAAGAATGTTTGAGAGCTTAATACTACTTTAAGCAATGTATAAAACAAAATATTTCCTATACACCTAATACAAGCAGTAGTCTAAAATGTCTAGAGGAAGGAAAAATAAAACATGTACTCTTACAATATTGATACCTGCCTACCACAAAGCTCCCCTATGGTGTCCTGGAAACTCATTACTAATGTTCTGTATCATCATGAGTATCTCTTTAACCTCTTGCCGTCCGCCCGTTAACAAAAAACGGACGGACGGCAGACTACAATCTGTAGTTTTTCGTTAATATATTAAAAAATAAAAACCCCAGTGGTGATTAAATACCACCAAAATAAAGCTCAATGTGTCCCCAAAAAAGGGTATACAATTCATTTCAGTACAGCGTTGCATGACGGAATAAATGTCAGTCAAAGTACCGCAGCGCTGAATACTGAAAAATGGCCTGGATGGGAAGGGGGTTTAACACCCCGGATGTCAACTGGTTAACCCTCAACATACATGACAATAGATGAACGGGAATTATGCAAGTTTCTTTTAAAAAACAAGTAAAACAAGTTGCTAACTGTTATTATTAACCAGACAACAAATTATCAGAACCTGGTATACGGATATGCAATATTAAATATTTTATTGTTACATTGTTGTAGATGAGGGACATATGTCACTAAGTGAAATGAGCTTCATACTCCAAAGTTGATTTTACTTATTAAGTTAATGCATATACAGCTAAAAATAACATCACAGTTGGCTAAGAGCCCAGTACCAAGCAATATAAAGAACTTGGCAATGGACCTGCAAATGGTTCTAAGTTTATATGACGTGGTGTCTTGCGTGTAGCTTAGTTCCATCTTTAACCTCTTTGCCAGAAACTGTTAATAGGGCTTTGGGACCATCAATATCTGTCTACCTTCTGCTTCATGGGACTTAATGTTTAAATATATTTGTGATATGGGTAATGCCTACATTAACAGATTTTTAGGCTCTGTGCAAACAGTTGTAAAAGGAATGATAAACTTACAACATAATATTGTCTTCAATTTGATAATTCTATTTAACACTGAATATTGTATTTGTTTTGGGGTTGTTAATGATTTGATACGTTGGCTTCTGGTCTTGTCATATTCTGCTTGATATCTAAGGCCTGGTTCACACCCAGGAATTTTTGAGCAGTAGATAAAGAACTTCAAAACTCCCAACACAAGAAATCCCTTGATTTTGAATGGCCTCTGTTCACACCTGAGCAGCAAAACGCCAGCAGCAACACGTCAAACGCAGAAAAAAGTACATGAGCTTCTTTTGGCAGTTTGCAGCCTGTTTTCACCCAATAGACTTCAATGAAAACGTCAGGAACCGCACAAAAAAAAAGCATGTTACACATTTTTATGCGCGTTTTTCCACATTTATGCGCGCTTTCCTCCATTGTCCGTAATGCTTCCTAAGCTACCAGTTAAAACTGGCGTCTTCATATGTGTGTGCATTTTAGTGTGTGCAAAAATTTGCAAAATGTGCATGAATGTGCAAAAAAAGCTAGCTGAACCCACGCAAAAACAATGATGCCTTGGTGTGAACAGGGCCTAAAGGTTGTAGTCAAAGACTCGGCAGCACTGATTTCTCTATCAGAATCTATGAGTCCATTCACACAAGCCTGGTCATCTGCACATGGGTTTGCAGGTTAACGTTAGGTCAGTCCATTCAAATGACGCACTACAAGGGAAGAAAAATCATGCATACAGAGTTTACAGTAGCAAAGCGCACATTCTTTTCTTGCCGTGAGTTGAACTGTTCTGCAAAAGTGAGCTGAGATGCTGTGGTACCCCAGCATATTGGTGTGAACAGGCCATAAAGAATTATGGTTATTAATAAGGTTCATTAGGTTTGCACCTGCTGACCAAACTATCCCTGAAGTAGAACAGACAACATGAGATCATAAGCACTACGATACCATTCCTGGAACCAAATCACAAGAATGCTGTGACTTCTTCCACTTGGAATTTACCTTTAGAAGAAACCTGCCATGAAAAACATATGAAGGCTGTTATTGCTGATCTCTTCTATAAATTCTCGTTTCCTGGTTGTCATTCTGGCCCGCTAATTTCAATACTTGGAGTCACTGACCCAGAAAAAGTATGCAGATAAGTGCCACAATCTTCAAATTCTTCAATTAACTGCATATCTGCATACTTTTCCCAGGTCAATGAAGTGATTACAGAAGCCGATGGGTTAGAGTAAACTGTAAGCAACCACTACTTTCACAGGGATGTCTGCAATGGCAGTCCTTGATTTTTCATGACAGATTTACTGAAAATGATTTTATGGATAATTCACAACTTTACCACTCTTTTATCTAAGTGGCTCTATTAAACAGCAATAGGGTTACAAAATGACCATTCTGTAGACATATGTGGCACACTTTCAGTGTATGTAAAAGCATTTTTTTTTAGTTGGGAAGGGTCAGCCCCTTAGTCAAGCTTTAATTGTTATTTATGTCTCTACTGCGGATTCACCACCTATTTGTTCTAAGTTAAGCATAGAGATACCATGTGTTCATAGGACAATTTCGAATTTTGAATGTCAAACGCAATACCCCGTACACTAGCAACTCAAGATTATTACTTAACTCGCAGAGGAGTCAGAAGCAGTGATCAATTACTCATTTTCTATTTAAAACCCCTAATGTATCTGCAATGGCTTTAAATAATACAATCAAGATTTTGACATCAGAAATTAATTTATTACATAAAGTGCTTTTAAGAAGTAGGAAAGCTAGACATTTAAGAATATACATTACAGCATTAACTCTAAGCCTGAAATATTGATATATATTTTTTGCAAAATCTATCATGTTCAAAGTAAAACAAGTTATTTAAAGTCTAATGGAAATCTTTATACCATTTTATCTCTTTATAGTCCTGTACCCCCTCATTATGATTTATGACTGATTTTTGCCTGGGAATGCCTTAAAATAACTTATTCTCTCAGGGAGAAATGCTACTTTATTGCAGAGCAAGATGGGGAGTGTAAGGTCAGTTACATAGTTGTTAAGGTTGAATAAAGACACAGGTCAGAAACAGTTCTGTTACTAAGTGCAGTAGGTCTAACTCCTGTAACAGGAAAGTAGTAGTCAATAGTAAAATGTCCATGTGAACACATTTATCTCTGTGACTTTGGTTTGGTTTTAAGAGAATCAGCCAGCAGTTTACTAACCTTATAAGAGAACTATGGGGTAAGTATTTTTCCCCATAGTTCTCTTTACGGGAGGACATATACTAACCTCCTCCCATGACCCAAAACTCAGTATATAGCGGGCTATTGCCTGCGATATACTGAAAGCGACAATACTGTCGAGATCCACCCAGCTGTGTGAGAGCCAGCTGTGCCTGCCCCCTCCCCCTGTTCATTCCTCCACTCAGCACTGGAGGATCGGAGAGGGGGGGAATCCCTGCAGGGAGTGGTGACTGACCGTCACCGCTCACTGCAGGGAGACGGTCGGGAAGTGAGCAGATTGGCTGCATTTTTCTGCTCACTTCCCGATCTGGAACCGACCTGTGACAAGTTTCTTTGTCACAGGTCAGCTCTAACTATGAGGACAAGTGGAAATCACTCACCTCAAAGTTCTCCTTTAAGGCTGCATTCTCACCTAAGCATAAGCATAGCCCGGCAATTTGTATGCTTTAACTACTTGCTGTCCCGCTGTTGTAAATAAATGGATGGATGGCAAATTCCCTCCAGCGAGGTGCCATAAATATACAGCTTTTTTTTCTGCTCGCACGCGCACCCTAGTGCTTGCCCACGAGCAGAACACACTACTGCTTGTAAACAGCCATCAACGACTGTTACTTAGAATCGGTCGGGCGGTTCTATAGCTGTCGGGTCGCTTGTACAGTGCCCAGCAGTGTGTGCCCCCTCCTCTTTCAGCGCCGCCCCCCTAGCCGCCGTTACTGGCTATCCCGGGCTCCGCTGTCCCCTCTGCGGGCCCTGGATTGGCTCGGCGGCTCTTAGCATGAAGATCGGAGGGAGATCAGCACTGTCCCTCCTGCTGAACTCCTTTCCGATCTCTGAATGCAGAAGTGGTGTGTATTACATCACTTCCGCATTCAGCTGTCATTTCTCTGGCTACCCCTTACCCAGGGGGGGGCCGCATCTGGGTGCCCCTTTATTAAAGGGGTACCGCAATGCAAATAAGCCCCCCTGCCTGCAGACCCCCACAACGAAAGCCCTAGGGCTTGTGGGGAAGAGACCCTTGTCCCCACCGGCAGTGGAAAAGCACCCTCCTAGTGCCGAGGGAATGTGGCCTGGTATGGCGGGGAGGGCGTTCGCTCGCCCCTCCCCCCCCCTTTCCTGAGTCTGGTTGGGAGTTTTAGGGGGGAACTGTTTCTTTTCCCCCATTTTTGGGGGTGGGGTTCCTCCTTAAAATTCCTACCAGACCTAAAGGTATAACTTTGGAGGGGAGCCCCACAAACTTTTTTTTTTACTTGGTATCCCTCCTAACTTTCCTGCCAGACCTAAAGGTTCTGCTATGGTTTGGGAGGGGGACCCCCCACTGTTTTTTTTTTTCCTTTACATTTTGAAATTATTTTCTTTACATTTTTTTTCTTTTTCTTACATTAACATTATTTTTTAAAATTATTTTTTTCTTTTGTTTACATCTTTTCTATTCTGTAGAATAGCCGAGCCGAATGCCACCGAGCTTTTCACGCACTGCCGTTCAGCCCCTATGAGAATAGGAGCAAACAGCAGCGAGTGAACTGCCGGAGGTTCGGCTCAGCCGATCCTGATGTTGGATCGGGTTCTGCACTTCGGCTCAGCCAAACATCCAGAGCATGCTCGGCTGACGGAAGCCAGTTGAAGGCAGCCAATATACTGCTGATTTTAGCCGATGCACAACTGGAATCAGCTGTACAGAGCCAAACTGAATAGCCGAACACCGTTTGGCTCAGTTCACTTCAGCCTTCGGCAGCTGAGTGAATAACCCCCTAAAGCTTAGCTCTCGTTCCAATTACCTGGAAATCATACTCCTCCTGCAACAACTTGATTTCAATGCATTAATCCAAAAGGGAGAGTTGGGCCCTCTCATAACTGCTGCAGCAGGTTGCAGGCCAGTGAACTCAGGATGTAAATCACAAAAATTCCTGAAAATAAAGAAAACATTAGGAGGGTTCACTCGGCTGCCTACAAAGCTGCCGTAGGCAGCCGAGTGAATAACAGACCTGAAGTGAAGTGAGCAGAACGCTGTTCGGCTATTCACTTCAGGCTAGTACGGCTGATTTCAGCTATACATCGGCTGAAATCAGCCGTACATCGGCTTGCTTCAGCTGTCTTCGGTTCAGCCGAACATGCTCCGCTGAGCCAAAGTGCAGAAGGAGTTCCACTCAGCCAATCCAACATCTGGATCAGTTGAGCCGAACCTCTGGCAGGCTACTCGCTTCCGTTCAGCCTACTATTCTCACAGGGGCTGAATGGCATTCGGCTCGGCTATTCTGCTCGGTACCTCCGTGGTGGCAGAATAGTAAAACAATGAAAAAAGTTGGGGGGAAAAATGTAGAAAAAAAAAACAAATTTAAATAAATGATCAATGTAACAAAATCAAAAAAGATTTAACTTTTTTTTTTTTAAAGATTGAAAAAATAAATATCATTTAAAAAATAAACAACTTTGCGGAGACAGATCTGTCATTGCAATGACAGATCTGTCATTGTAACTGGCCGGAGCCAGCCGTGAGGTCACGGCCATCTCCGCCAAGTTGTCATTGTGTAATGACAGTTCAGCGTCCCCAGGTTACTTGCTGAAGCCGCCCATTCTGCCCGCAAATGACAACAGCTGGGCGGAGCCAACCCTGATGTCACGGCTGGCTCCGCGCATTTGTTTTGATTTGTCTTGGACCGACTGTCAGGTGTCGGACCAATGTATACAGTGGGTGGATCTAGCGGTCATGTCACCACTAGCTCCGCCCAATCGTTTATATTTATTCGGCATCTGTCAGAATGTCATTCTGCGGCGGGAGTTCGTCGCATGTGGATGGGTTGGCGGGCTTTTTTCAAATTATTTATTATTTAAATGTTTTTATTTTGCTGAATCGTCGTTGTCGTGGACAATGCTGGATGTTGTGATTGACCCTGGATTACGTCAGTGGATCAATTTTTCTGAATTTTTTTTAATAAGGGACTTGTCACAAATCCTTTGTTGTGTTTTTTTTTCCAATGATAGAATTTCTCAAAAGTCTGGCTTCTTTTTTTACATTTTAATTTAACCCTTTAGCGAATGGCAGCAATTGAACTGTCGGAGCATTGGCTCAGCCGATCCAGATGTTGGATCGGCTGAGTCGAACTGCTTCTGCACTTCAGCCCAGCCGAAGGCGGTGAATGTACTGAACGGCTGATTTTAGCCAATTTACGGCTGAAATCAGCCGTACTGAGTCGAAGTGAATAGCTAAACGCCATTCGGCTCAGTTCACTTCAGCTCGGTTATTCACTCGGCTGCCTTCAGCAGCTTTGTGAATAACCCTCCAAATAATCATTTATCAGAAACTAAAAGCAGCTTTGGGTGGACTGACTACTAAACACTACTGTTAAGCGGATTTGAACACAGATCTGCTTAATGTAAGCAATCTAGCAATAGATTGGGTGGTGATCCCATAGGTCACAAATAAACGCAGCATGTTCACTACAACTCTGCTCAATCCTATTTTTAATTAATTCAAAACCTCCGCTTCAATAATATGTTTAAAAATCAGGCCAGAAGATATTTTATAATGTCGCAGAAAATGGAATTAAACTGTCCGAATTTAGAAAGTGAAAAATTGCAAATGATTTTCTTTGATTTATATCTGGTGAAGATAGTAAACTGCAAAGAAAGTGGCCCTGACGGCTTTTATATTCCCAAAATAAATAGTCTTTAAAGTGGAACTGTAGTTACTTTTTTTTTTTAGATAGTTTCAGCGGGTGCCTCCCCCGGATTGTGCACTCCCCTTTCCTTTTCAAACAACCCATAGCTTTCTCATTCCTTCCTGGCTTTACACAGCTATGCTATGTTACACACTCCTGTCTGAAAGGCATGGGACCTGATTTTTCCCTGCTGCAGTTCAGTAGCACTTACAGGTCTCCTTCCAACCCCTACAATGTGACTGGACAGTGAAAGGAGAAGCAGACGACTGATGAGCTCATCTCTGTGTCACTTTTTCCAACCAGTATTTTCCTTACACTACAGCCAACTGACTGACTCATTGTGCTGCTTCTCCCTCCCCAACTCCCATCCTATAGAGGTTTTGCAAGAGGCTAATACAAGATCAAATTCAGGTACTTAAAAAATACAAGTAATGAAGTATTATGTATGAATACAGAACCACAATAATTTCTGTTGTTTATATCTGCCTGGACTTCAGCTTTAAAGTGGTACACTAAGGTTTAATTCTGGCAGTGCTATCTTTTGGTTTGATTTGGTTTAACTTCACCTATGACATTAAGGTGCATGTAAACCCCACCAATGAACTTCTCTCACTTGCTCCCTGTTGGTCTGTTAATTATTGCATCCAAAGCGTTTGGTTATATATGCTCAGCAAGTAAAAAAAATACCTGAAACTTCCTGTAGTGAGCTGATGATGCTGTACTGAAATTTCAAACATTTCTGATGTCTACTGTCATTGACCGACATCTTACCTGTCTACACACCTCTGCTTGAACCTCTGATAAAACTAATAAAATCTATGTAAAAGAAATCTCCCAGATTGTTATCAACCCTACATAGTTCATTACTATGAACTACAGAACACGCCCCAACAGTGTGTTTTGAAGATGAGGGGACAGGAAGGATGTTATTGCCAAGGTTACTAGGTGAAAATAAATTTGAAAAAGACTGAAAAAAATAAAACAAATGCAACCACCACATGTAAGGAGAGGTAAGCTGCACTATATTGCATTTTTGTTCTTGGGTTTGGATCCAATTCACCTTTTATCCCTCTATGCTAGTTCCAAGCACCTTGAAGTACATCCCAGTTATTGTGAATAGGGCTAAGCAGAGACAGAATGGCTGTTAGCGATCTTATTATCAAACAACCATCCTCTTCATTCACAATCTAAGGCTGGCCGTACACTGAATGTTTTTTTTCTCAGCCTGCTAAACAGGGTGAAAGTGGGAACCCCCCCCCCTGCCAGGCTAATATATTTTGACAGCGCTGGGTGTGCTGTTGTCAGAATACCCAAACAGTGACTGCAGCTTAATGGCCATAGTCACTGTTCGGCCCGAGACTTTTCAAACCGGTTGGCAAAAAGTTGATTCAACTGACTCTAGCCAGGAACTGGAAGAAACAATTCATTCCCTACCAGGAATTCACCCAGAGACTGGACAATATAATGTTGAATGAACGTTTAACATGCATCCTGACTAACAAGCATGCTAAATTTCTAAATATCTGGGAACCTTGGTTTTTGTCACAACATCCTAGCTTGGACTTAAATACTCTCCGATGCTTATGATACTGAGCGGGGATGGGGGGCCTTGGGAGGGTCTGATAGTGGATTATTGGCCCCTTCAGGGCTCTGTAACATTATGGATTGCCTAGTGGACCTGATTTCTGTTTCTCCTTGTCTGTCTCTTCTTTCTTTCTGTAAAATGTATTGTTGGAATTATGGCCATATTTGTATTGGAATTGCACTCTATTATTTGTTATTGGCAGATTAAGCGATTTGTTCTTGTACTACTAATAAGTGCAGTGCTATGTACATTTTTACTGGAAAACTTTAAAAAAAAAGCTTTGTTACAAGAAAAAACTGGGCCACGCACTGTTTGAATTAAAACCGAGACAGCAGGAATCGGTGAAAGTTGACTAGTATAAGTCCAGCTTAACACTCTGCTACTCCCAATAACATTATAGAAAGTAGAGGAGACACATTGAGCATTATGCATTGAAGTAGAGCTCATACTGTGGCTGGATAGTTCTGTTAAACATAGCACTTACGTTTTTAATGTAAGCAGCTACTGTATGAAATATGCAGGATGACAAAGAGCTCCACATGCATGTTATTGTGTTTTGTTAGTTGCTGTTCACACCATTAGACCACCATTTTCTGGGATGGTGTGCACCAAGTCCTGCAATGTTTGTGAAATTGTGAAATGTAATTCTGCAACATTAAGATTAACACATATGGACAGGTGCCTTGTGCAGTATTTGCTGCATTTCAAGTGTGACATACTTCATGTTTATTAAACCTGTCAGACCATAGCTCACTATCTCTAGCCTAGCAATGGGCACTGTACTCCACTGATAAAAGGAATGGGAATTTGTTAGTTGCAGGTTCAGTAAGCTCAGAGTTATCCAATCATGAGTCAGTCTCATGAAGTTCCCAGTGAGGGAAATATAGTGTGGGAGAGGCCTCATTCAGGGAAGAAAATCACACTACTTCTATTTTACATCCTGTGGCACAAATAGTAAGTGATTTTTTTTAAGCAGATTAATTGATGTATTTTAATATGCATTAGTGTTCCAATTCAAGTCCATTTAGCAGTGGGAGATCATCTTACTTATACTGCAATCTCTAATGTGGATAAACCTTTCAATAGCAGTTTCAGAATTTCATATGAATTTATAAAAGAAATAATGGAGGAATGGATGCGTGAGATAAGTCTACTGTATTCTCGATGCTGTTCTTGACACTCTCAGACTCGGAGAAACCTCAGTCACCCCGGTGTTGGACATTCGCCCAGAGAATTCATAAATGAACCTGGACCTCAAAGGGCTGCCATTTTCAACTACAAATTGGAGATACAAAGTGGAATTTACATGCACCTTTTTCCCCCCCCCCCTTTCCCAATGTTTACTGTGTATTTAATATGCATTGAGCATCCCTAAAGACAGGTTGGATGGTTCACGCACTAGAAGAAACCTCATACCAGAATAAGCTCAGATTCAGACAGAGCCTGGTCCAAACATGAGCTCCGCTGAACAGGGAAGGGCCATGGACACTCCCACCCAATCAGCTGCGATACATGCATTCCCCACCCCGCAGTTGAAGTCAAACATAATCATATTAGGTAAATGTAATTTCCCAAATATAGGTGTGTAGTCATATAAGGTCAATGACCTCATTGAATCACACCTCCTTGCTTACATCAAGCTGCAGATGGGGAACTCCCTACCAGCAGCTGATTGGGTGGCATGAAAGGGACTTCCTTCTGTGTTCAGGAGGGGCTCCTTAGAGGTTCAGACCAAGTTTCGACCAAGTTGAGCCCAAGCCTGGACTAATCTCTATTTGTAGACTTACCTCAAAAGAAAGAAGATTAATGCATCTCACCTCGGAGGTAGCAAGCAGAATGAGAATATGGGCGAATGGCAGCAAGTGAACTGCCGGAGGTTTGGTCGAATGTGTTCTTCACTTCGACTCAGTCGAACATTGTGAGCATGTTCGGCTGAACCGAAGCAAGCCGAAGCCAGCCGATGTACGGCTGATTTCGGCCGATGTACAGCTGAAATCAGCCAAACAAGGCTGAAGTGAATAGCCGAACGGCGTTCGGCTCACTTTACTTTGGCTCGATTATTCACTCGCTGCCTTCATCAGCTTAGTGCATAACCCCCCTAAATATTTTAAACTACACAAAAAAGTCACACAGCCTACCCCAGACTGTCTTACTGATACAATTCCACCGAAAATCATGCCTCATCCACCAGGGATTTAACAGACACTCACCACCAACATGTTACAACTCCCTGATATGAAGGAAGTTCTAACTCACTTAATGATGGTCTTAGATAAAATATCCCCTGGATATCACTCCATTGACAATCCATAAACACATATATTCAGCATAAACACCAATAGATCCATAGTTTAGCATTGTATCCAAAATGACGGCACATCGAAAAGACTAGCCATTTGATTTTAAAGCTCTGTTTGATAAAAAGATTAAGATTTGAAAACCAAACATCTCACATGTCTAAAGTGCCCACAGCACTATGAATCGCACACTTGTAAAAGAGCAATGCCTGCTCATATATTCACACTGCTGCACCGTTAATATTTGAAAAAATTCTCCAATTCAGCTCACTTTCCAGTTCAGCTACGTTGTCCTAGATTGTTCACTTATCCTGCCTTCTCCAAACTCTTCACCCTTTTGTGAATAACCCTGATAATTTTTAACAGGTCTAAAATGGGGAACTGCTTAGGCTAATAGTGACATCATCCAACTGGTGTCACAACAATAAAGACCAGGCAGGGGATTAACACACATAAAATGAAGCAATCATCTTTTTTTAGTAAACTTGCAAAATAAAATCCCTGGAATGGTTCGTATTTAATATGAAAAACAAATGTCAAATTAGAAACAAAAGCTTCAAAAAGCTGAACCTGACCTTTTTTATGACCTTGTACCTTTGGCAGCAATGGTTTTAGACAAATCTTTCACATTGCAGTTAATCAGATATTTCAGTCCCATTCCTCCACGCATTTAAGCATTTATTTATGACATTTTAGTTGTGGATAAACTGCTTGTCAGGTCAGTAACAGAAGGTTGAGCAGAGTTTTGCAGACATGCAATCAGGATAGTTAAAGGAACACATTTTTTGTGCTATTTTGTGTACAGTTCCCATGAAAGTCTTATACGGTGTGAATTTTACATTTTTATGTAAGTTCAATATTTTTCATGATGGTATTTTATACACTGCTTTGTAACTGACTGATCCAGACGCTGCCTGCAGGTCAGACAAGTCAAATAACAACTTAGGGGAAACATTTGTTGAAATGGACTCAAGAAGTAGATAAGCACTCTAATTTCTGCTTTTGTGAAAACAATACACTGTCTAGGTCAGGGGTCAGCAACCTTAAACACTCAAAGAGCCATTTGCACCCGTTTCCCACAGAAAAGAAAACACCGGGAGCCACAAGACCCTTTTGACATCTATAATGAAGATAACACGTCATA
The DNA here is from genome assembly GCF_000935625.1 of Nanorana parkeri. Taxonomy (NCBI): domain Eukaryota; kingdom Metazoa; phylum Chordata; class Amphibia; order Anura; family Dicroglossidae; genus Nanorana; species Nanorana parkeri. The sequence continues at coordinate 15,319 of NW_017306560.1, forward strand.
CAGTACAGATACTCCTCGCTTAACGACTTACCTGTTTTGCGACCACTCGCACTTCCGACCGTCCTCCGAGCGACCTCGCGCGTCAGCGCCACGTGTCGCCGGGGGAAGTGACGTCCTCCGTTCTTCACAGCGCGTCCCCGTGAGTATTTTCATTGCCAGATGTACAGTACACTGTTCAGTACTGTACATCGGCAACGCTATACAGTACTGTACTAATGCAGTACAGTACTGTATAGAGTTCCTCACTTAACGACCAATTCGTTTAACGACCTGGTCGTAGGAACGGAACCCGGTCGTTAAGTGAGGAATACCCGTATATCATTTTTTACCTTTAAGCTATGTATAGAATTTAAATAGGTATATGTGAGCATATTAATACACTGGATTCTGGGGCTTAGTAACACACTGGACTCTGGACTTACCTGAGACCTCGCAGAGCCCACCTGAGAGTGACCCTGCAGAGCACACCATATATCCTGCACAGCCAATCTGAGACTCTCTATGGTGGGCTCTGCAGGGCCTCGGGTGGACTGGTCGCCAGGGTCCCTCTCCCTGTACCTCCTCCCAACTCCTTTTACCTGCTGCTGCTGGAGCCTGGCCTCCTCCACCCCCTTCCCTGTCACCTCCGCCATGCCACCCCTGGTACAGCTGATACCCATGTAAGGGGCCCCCCAGGCTGCCTAGACCCCTCACATGGGTACTGGTTGTACCCCCCTGATGGCGGTGTTCTATCAAAGTTTGTGACTAAGTTACAATGTGTGACCAGTGGCATGGTCACACATTTCAATGTAATCCCGCCAAGTTTTTGGCTCTCTCCGGAATGCGATTTCACATTCCACCCCACTCACAATGTCAGGTGGAAGTGACATTTCAGGACCGAACAGCTGTTCCAAGGCAGATCGGTTCTCCTGCACATACGATTTGCGATGCTGATCTGCCCAGGAACAGCTGAGAAAGAGTTGGAATGCTTGACCTATTGGTGGTCACACATTCCACCGCCAAAAAACTGGGCGGGATTACATTGAAATGTGTGACCATGTCACCGGTCACACATTCTAACCTAGTCACAAAATTTGATAGAATAGCGGCCCTGTCTAATCATTTACTCAGAGAAATAGATGCAGATTACATTCTCTGCGGGGAATTTATCAAAAGTGGAGCAGACAGAATCTAGAGCAGTTGCCTATGGCAACCAATCAGCATTTCTCTTCAGTTTGCTCGGGTAAGATTTGAAAATGAGACAGAGAAGCTGATTGGATGCAGTGCAAATCTGCTCCAGATTTTGTTTGCTCCAGTTTTGATGAATTCCCCCCTCTGTCTTTACAAACCTCAACCAAAACATGCCAGGGTAACTAAATGAGTTATAACTGAATAGTTTACAACTGGAACCTTTGCAACCAGATTTTGTTGTTGTAGGTAGAGGCTGATGTAACTGAGGCTATGTAACCTGCTAGCTTCTTCCATCCTTGCAGGTTCCGGCTGTAAAATTTCCCTTCCATAGTTCCCAGCTATTGCTGCCTATCTAGGCATATAAGGTGCCTTTACATACTTGTGGGTTTTTCTTCTCCTGTTGCATTCTTCATATTTAAAATCCAGTAAAGCATGTGAGATCTCTTAATTACGCACACATTCATTTTTGGTGACATAAAACACGGTCACAGTAAATGTCGTAATGACAATGTCTAAGGTCCAAAATTAATCCATCATACCTGAAAAATGAACCTCAATGCAGACCTAACCTTTACCCTAAAGCCCAAATTAAACCCACTTATGTATTACTGTAATGCAGCCAGGTTTCATATACAGTAATAAAATATTCTTTTACATTTATGTGCTCGTAGCACATAAGAGAGTAGGACCACAAGACACTCACACAAAGCGGTGGCCCAGCTCTCCAGCAGCCACTATAACACTGAGCTAATCAACAGCTCACTCACTAAGCAGCAGTTAACTGGAACCGTGTTTAGGAAGGTTTGTGGTCTCACTGGAGAGTCAGGCATTGCCTATGGCAACCAATCAGCATTTCTCTTCAGTTTGCTCGGGTAAGATTTGAAAATGAGACAGAGAAGCTGATTGGATGCAGTGCAAATCTGCTCCAGATTTTGTTTGCTCCAGTTTTGATGAATTCCCCCCTCTGTCTTTACAAACCTCAACCAAAACATGCCAGGGTAACTAAATGAGTTATAACTGAATAGTTTACAACTGGAACCTTTGCAACCAGATTTTGTTGTTGTAGGTAGAGGCTGATGTAACTGAGGCTATGTAACCTGCTAGCTTCTTCCATCCTTGCAGGTTCCGGCTGTAAAATTTCCCTTCCATAGTTCCCAGCTATTGCTGCCTATCTAGGCATATAAGGTGCCTTTACATACTTGTGGGTTTTTCTTCTCCTGTTGCATTCTTCATATTTAAAATCCAGTAAAGCATGTGAGATCTCTTAATTACGCACACATTCATTTTTGGTGACATAAAACACGGTCACAGTAAATGTCGTAATGACAATGTCTAAGGTCCAAAATTAATCCATCATACCTGAAAAATGAACCTCAATGCAGACCTAACCTTTACCCTAAAGCCCAAATTAAACCCACTTATGTATTACTGTAATGCAGCCAGGTTTCATATACAGTAATAAAATATTCTTTTACATTTATGTGCTCGTAGCACATAAGAGAGTAGGACCACAAGACACTCACACAAAGCGGTGGCCCAGCTCTCCAGCAGCCACTATAACACTGAGCTAATCAACAGCTCACTCACTAAGCAGCAGTTAACTGGAACCGTGTTTAGGAAGGTTTGTGGTCTCACTGGAGAGTCAGGCCACCGATTTGTGTGAGAGAGATGCGGTCCCACCCAACTATATGCGGCCAGCACAGGATAATTAAACACTAGCTGCACCACATTGTAATAAAAAACGATTAAATCCCATATTTATTAATGTATATGCAGCCTGGCTGCTCCTTGTGATACTCACTGCTCCTGGATTCCAGGACCGGGTCTTCTCTCCAGGGATTAACTGGAACAGCTTGTGCTGTGGCCAATTGGAAGGTATCTCTCCTAATTGGCACCAGTTTAAATGATGAAGTGACACGTGGTTATTACTAAGCCAAGTCCCGTGCTTCCAGTGTCTTGCTGTATTCTGAGCTTCTGTCCCCTCCATCCTGTACCTTCACTGTGCACTTCCATGTTTCTAGTGTCCCTCCTGTGCAACCAGCGAACCTCCAGGTTTCCCCTGTGTCTCCAGCATGCCTCTGTGAATCTTTACACAGCCTCCAGTACACTGTGCACTTGGTTGACTGGTTACACTCTTCTGACAGTTCCCACTGCTCCCTCAACCTTTAGGTATGCTCCTGCTATCACTAAGATGGTCCTCAACACAACAAATAGGGACCCCTGTATATGACACTTTGTAACACTCCAGGCCCCGTCTAGTGCGAGGGACATGCGGATCTCAGCTTCAGATCTAGTGATGTAGTTGGAGAGCGTACTGAATGCACAGATATGATGAGTAAACCCTTGCTAGGAGACACGTAGGCAGTCTCATGCGACAGGTGATGGGAGAGAGTATTCACTATAATTTTGTAGTACAGCGGAATAGCAGTTGGAATGCACTATACAGTCTGCAACTTAACAGTTCAGGAGAATTCACAGTGAGAGGTACAGTTAATGTGGCTAAATGGCAATTGCTGAGCAGTACTTGCTGTTTGGTAGTTCATGCGCCACAGCGCCACCCAGTGGAGGCCGGAGGAATGGGTTGAGAAGTCCTTCCTTGGTAGTAGGCGACTGGATGGCTGTGTGAGTCCGTGGAGCTAGGACTCAGCAAGCCAGGGAGGAGATAGGGAGAGGAAGTGGCTGGAGAGCAGAGAAGGGGCACTAGTCCGGCCCAATAGTGTGGAGAGTTTGGCTTGTGCGGCGGAGGAACTTGCCTGGCATCTACACCATTGAACGAACGCCAGGCAAGTGCCGCCGTCGGCTTAAATAGAGGAAGGGGAAGGAGCCGGATGAAGTCACCTACGATGACGCCGCCGGGTCTCCGACGGAGCTGCCGGAACCGGAGGAGAGGTGAGACCGTTACACACTTCTAGCTCCTAATTTTAAAACCAGTATTGCTTTTCACATATTACAAAAAATATTACAGAAACTAACTGATCATTTTAGATGATTGTTTTTAAAGGAAATTTGTATAGCTTGTATATTTATGAACCTTAACATATATAATATATATATCTTGTAAGAAGGACACTCGACTGTAGTCAGGAAATGCAGGTTTTATTAAGGGCAAACACAAAAAGTCTCTTTCCATAAACAGGGTAGACCTCCGCTGTTACACAAGACAGCTTCCAGCAGCAACATAAATGACAGTCTTTTGTTCACACAATGGCCAACACTTCATGTACTTCTTATTATAAATCAGCTTTCTTCAGCATATACAGTCCTTAGTATTGCTCAGTAGCTTTCCTCAGCTCCAAGCCTCTCAGCACATCTCTGTGTAATACTCACACTGCTCTCCCAGTAGTGTATCCAACAGGTCTCTTGGGTCACCGACCTTCCTGACCTCTCCCCTCGTGGGCACTCACAGTGCTCTCCCAGCAGTGCGTCCAACAGGTCCCTTGGGTCACTGACCTTCCTAACCTCTCCCCTCCTGGGCACTCACACTGCTCTCCCAGCATTGCGTCCAACAGGTCCCTTGGGCCACCGACCTTCCTGACCTCTCCCACCTGTGTCCGTGTGCCTTCTGCACACACGCAACTCCAACACAACTCCCCTTGAGCTCTGGTCCAGACTCCTAATAAGGCTGCTCTCAGCCACCTGATCCACCTATACTGGTAATTGGCAACACCAGGCCACCGGGACTAGAGATTCCATCCCACTATAGTACGGAAAACCTGGAAGGAACTGAAAAGCCAGTTCCTCTTCTGCAAAGTGTATTTACATGCTGGAACCTTTCAGCCCCACTGAGTGTTCTTGGGGACTGTGTTGCCAAATTACATCGTGGCATTGTTACATCCTTCCACAATATATATCAGGGGTGTGGAATTCCTATCGCCCGACGCCCGGGACATGCAGTTTCGGGTTCCGGGTGAGTAGTTTTTTTGTACATTTAGCCCTGCTCCGGACAAGCAGAGCTAAATGTACAGTTTGGAGCCGCCACCCGTTTTCATACAAGTGATCTGATCAGATCACTTGTATGAAACGAGAATCGGCGATCCTATCCTGTCCTGCCCCCACCCCGTGGTTTTCGGGATCCCCCGCTCCTCTGGGGGACCCGTGACCACGGCACATGAGCTCACCATAGAGCCCGCTGAACACATCTGTTCTGTGTTGGAGGGCAGGTTCCGTAAAGAGAACCTGTCACCTCCAAACTATCACATAGAGGATTTTAAGGCCCTATGTGATGGGAATAAAATTAAGTGGGGGGAAAAAAATAAAAAATAATAAAAATGAAATAATTTTTTTTTTAAGTTATAAAAAAGTCAAAAATAATAATATATATAAAAATTTTACAAAAAAAGTGACAAAGTAAAAAAAAAAGAAACATTAATACCAACCCCGCTGCCCCCGCCGTCTGCATCCAAATAAACGCGTGCATAGGACATTGTGTGTGTGCGTATTGAGTGCTGCCGCCGTTTCACTGTGTGCCATATTGTGGTAGCCAGGCAGCAGAACTCTCTCACATGCACAAAGTGCATTAAAGTATAAGTTCACTTTCCCATGTAATATGGGAAAATGGAATTACCCGATCAAATCTGGCCCTGTCTCTCCCAAACCCCCCCCTCCCCCCGGCTATACTTACCTTTCTGCGAACAGTCCTTGCACTCCGCCAGTACAGATGTACTATCCTTACCCTGTACTGTCCAGCGCAGTCCTGCCCTATGCAATTTTAAGTTGACTCGCAAATTGCAAGCCCTCATTGATCAGCGTGGTCAGGTGACCACACTGACCAATGAGAAGCACTATTTAGCACAGTCAAATACAGTTTTGATTAGGGATGCAGAGACACAGAGTATTTGGGCTAGTACTTGTACTCGCCCAAATGCTCTGATACCTTCTCCAATACTGGAACTTCCGGTCAGAGGAAGATTTCCTCTGACCGGCAGTGCCCTAGGGGAACATGGAGCCAGCTTCCCGTGCAATCAGGAAGCAGGGCAGCGACTAATGACCCGCCTCCCAGTTTCCTGATTGGAATGTGCCAACCGGGCTCTATAACACAGTTGCTCAAATTAGGTGTTTGCTAAAAGGAGGAGACAGCAGAGTGATAGCCTCATTTGTTTGATAATATTCCTTCAATACCCACTCATCAGATGTGGGGTGGTGACAAATTTGCAGCGGAGAAATGTGAAGACATCAATCTGGTTGAGCAATCTGACAGGGATACCAGCATCACAAAACTGGATATGCAGAATTACAAATCTTTTGGCTGATAAAACAGTTCACATACTGTATACGCATTTCAGCTATACATTCAACTGCCTGGAATTGAGCTTTAACAGCAGAAGGTAATATTAGAAATTGTTATTAAATCCAGAGACTGTCCATACAAACAAAACCTCATTACTTTTATCTCTTCAGTGACTAAACAAAGTGATAGTCTAGAATACTGAATCTATCCTGGACCTAAAACATGTAAGATGAGACAATGTAAAAATTAATAAGCATTCTCAATATTTCTCACAAAAACTTTCTCAAGATCTGATGTCAGTTGCCGCTGCTGTTATCAGCTATCATTTCTACATCACCTCTTACTGTATATTTTGCTTTATTTACATTACATTCTCAGGCTATAGTGTATAATTGTGTATAATTGTTTCCCATAAAATAAAGTATCTTTTCTACTTAGGATCCCATTATGTTTCTTACCAATCATTTAAAGTGTATCTGTGGGCATTCTGATCCATGTTAGCTGGCTGCCAGATGGTAACGCAGGTAACTCCAGGTGCTTGTCTGTATGCTTCGTTTATGGCCAGAGCTCCTGGAAAAGCCATGTCATTTTATTATTGAATCAGAGAACACGGCTCTCATTATTACACTCTGGCTCACTTTTTTCTACTTTACGTTTCTCCTTGTTTGTCAAACAGTGTTTTTGACAGCCTAAAGGACTAGTAACGAAGCAAAAGAAAGATATTTTTCATACGAGAACAGAGCCTCCATTTACAAAGCTTTAATACAAGGATAAAGAATATTTTTTAACCTTATGACTGTCATTTAAAAAAAAATTGGGACTCTGTTGGAAATAACTGAAACTTTTTCCCTTGTTTGACAAGCAGTGTTTTTGTCAGCCTGATGGACCAGTAAGGAGGCAAGGGCAAGATAGTTCCATATGAGATCTGAGGCTCCATTCACAAATCTTTAACACAAGGATAAAGATCTTTATGTTAACCATGTGACAGTCATTTCCAAATCTCATTGGACTTTGCAGGAATTAACCATACTTTTTCCCTTGTTTGTCAAGCAGGTTTGTTGTCAGCCTGATGGACCAGTAGGGAAGCAAAGGCAAGATGTTTCCATAAGGGATCTGAGGCTCCATTCACAAAGCTTTAACGCAAGGATAAGGATCTTCATTTTAACTATGTGACAATCGTTTTCAAATCTCATTGGACTTTGCGTGAAATAAACAACACTTGTTTCCTTGTTTGTCAAGCAGCATTTTTGTCAGCCTGATGGATCAGTAGGGAGGCAAAGGCAAGATGTTTCCATAAGGGATCTGAGGCTCCATTCACAAAGCTTTAACACAAGGATAAGCATCCTAATTTTAGCCTGTCATTTTCAAATTTCATTGGACTCTGGGAAATAGCTGTCACTGATATGTTTACTTTGTGAGTTAAGACGCTGGTCACTGTTTCTGTAATAGATTGCCCTGGCTTTTCAGCACTTTCTGGCCATAAACTAACCATGTGGGCAGGTGCCAATGTTACTACCCAGAAGCTAGTTTACATGAACATTGATACGCCCACAGGTTTGCTTTAGGTTTTGGTTAGCTGAATCAGCTGAATCAGCAAGGCCAACAAAAAATATAAGCACATCTTGTATGCCAAAAACCATTTTGTTAAATGTGCAATTATACAGCATTAACCAACAGTTTGTATCAGCCTGATTTCTCCCTTATTACAGGACAAAGATTCAGGGTTCAGGTAAACATAGGCTCAAATACAATCCGGCCACTCCTTTCTTAAAAAAATGCTGTTAATTGTGTTCTCAAGGCTCTATCAGTGAATGAGAATTGAAAGGATGTCTGGGCTGTTGTAGCTCAGGGTAAAGTGTGTGTGGGGCATCTATCTTTGCTGCGGGGAACACGATTGGCCTTAACTTATTATGAAATGTAGTTATCCTTTAAAGCATGGCAGGAAAAATCTCAGTCAACATGGAGAATACAAAATGCTGCCTGGCAACCTGGTCATTGAAGTCTTTATTTTTTTTAGTCTCATTGATTGCAACTTCATCAGTCACCACTAGATGGTGTCTGGAAGAAAAACGGCTGACGAACAACACAGCAAGAGCCCCTGGGTTTATTTTTGCCTCAGTGTAAGAGAGTATGTGTGCTATTGTAAAATGTCTATAAAACAATATAGATTGTAGCAAACTCTTTAAAAACCTGTCAAGAAAGAAGTACATAGCTGCTGTTCATGAACTCCTGAAAATTCCAGTTGCTTTGGCTGTCATGCTGCTCCTCTAGCTTCATTCCTGAAGCCCTAACTTGCATCAAGTATGCAGTTTACTATTTAATACATATTTGTTACAGATCATTTGATTCAAATTGTTAAAGCCAGAGGATATTAAATCGGCCAGGAAACAAGCATTTTTAAAAGGAGGTACCCCATAGCCTGGGTTTTGCTCTCATGACAGGTTTCCAATAACCACTCCACAGATTATGACACAAGGTATCATTTTCAAATGAAATGATTGTATGTACCTTCCTTACAATATAAGCTCCATCATATGTAATGAACATAAATTGATTTGGTAAATGTCGTTTTTGTTGTGTTAGCTATTTCAGAAGCATAAATATTGTTTCCACTTTGGCCATCTGTAATTCTATCACCGCATTTTATTATGCCAAAACAATGTTACTAAGAATTCAATTGTGTAGATGTACAGGTGAAACTCGAATAATTAGAATATAGTGCAAAGTTCATTTATTTCACTAATGCAACTTAAAAGGTGAAACTAATATATGAGATAGACTCATTACATGCAAAGCAAGATAGTTCAAGCCGTGATTTGTCATAATTGTGATGATTATGGCTTACAGCTCATGAAAACCCCAAGAACCCCAAATCCACAATCTCAGAAAATGAGAATATTACATGCAATCAATAAAACAAGGATTGTACATAGAACAATATCGGACCTCTGAAAAGTACAAGCATGCATATGTACTCAGTACTTGGTTTGGGCCCCTTTTGCAGCAATTACTGCAATTACTTTTGCACCATATTCTAATTATTCGAGTTTCACCTGTATATGCAGCTATATTGGGAAAATAGAAGCAGCAGAAACCATTTTATGTATTCTTCATTGTACAAAATGGATACAGTAAACTTCTGGAGGGGAAATTCAACAAAAAAATGTCTATTCAGCAACACAATTCAACAACTTGCAAATGCAATGACTGCAACTGCGACGCCATTAATAGAAGTGGTATAGCCACGTGAAAGCTTACAATTAATTATTTATAAGCCTTCTCTAACATAACATGTTTGATGACTTTTATTAACAATGCTGCATTGCTGGGAGCATTTTATAGGTCTACATGGAATTCGGTTATTTATTTAAGAAAATTAATTGTCTAGCTGCAGTTTCCACATGCTAAAAAAGATGCACAACAATATGAATAAAAATGAAGTAACATGCTAATAATTTTGCTGTTTGTTCATTTTCAATGCCTACTTAATCCAGGGGTGGACAAATTATTTTGGAATTTTTAAGGAGCATTGACTACCTGGCTCCTGGGATTTGTCCAGCCCTGACTTAATCATATATAATTAATAAAGCAGTGACAATTTAATTTATAACTCCCTTAAGGCGCCCATACACCTTACAATTATCTGCAGATTTTCTGTGGTCAGATGGAAAATGTGCAACAGATTGACCCAGGTGGAGATTACTCCATCCGCACAGTTAAGTGTAGATGGAGGAATCTGTTGCACCTTTTCCATCTGACCACAGAAAATCTGCAGATAATTGGAAGGTGTATGGCCAGCTTTACAATAACACACAGTGACCCTAAACAACCAATCAGGAATCATTTCATTGTCCTGGGTGCCCTAAATTGGGAATAAAACATAACAGGTTGTTATAGGTTATTCTTTCTCTTTATTTTTAAATACTAATACAGGTAGCCCTCAATTTTTCACTGGGGTTAGTTTCCTAAAGGAATGGTTGTGAATAGAAACCGGTATAAATTGAAACCCAGTATGTAATGTAAGTCAATGGGAAGCAAGGGAGTTATGTTCCAGACCTTTCTCAAAATTGACATAAGTAATAAAATACAGGTACATTATATTTAAAGCTGCTGCATGAGCTCACACAAGGAGCTTTACATATAATGTACCTGTATTAGGTTACTTATGTCAATAAGAGCGGCATGGAACCTAACTTCCTCACTTTCCACTGATTTACATTATTTACTGGGTTTCAGTTTACACCAGTTTCTATTTAGAACCATCCCTTGTTTTGAGAGTGGCCTGGAACCTAACTCCCTCACTTCCCATTGACATACATTATATATCATTATTATTATTATATATCATTATATATTTGGTTTCCGTTTACAACACTCCCAGAACAGGGCCAAACCGAGGGCCACTTGTACTTTACTTTAAAATAAACTCAAAAACTTTACAATCATGTCACCCCTGTAGCTTCTTTAGATGCCTGTCATTTAAACAAATCCACCATGCTATTAAAGTGGAACTCTACTATATCTAAAAACACATACTTCTAGATAATTGCAGCCTTTTTATACTTTGCATACCTTGTTTTTCTTTTCCTCCCCATTCTCATTACAGTGGCCATTTTTACAAAGGGCAAATTAATATATCTCCCTTTACTTCCAGGAACTCTGGCACATATGACTAGGACATGTGACCATGCACATCATCTCAGAAAGAATAAATGCTTTTCCCTGAGATCTTGCAGTTTACCGATGAGATTGTTTCCAGCAATGCGCTCTGACATAACCTTCCCAGGATGCATCTCTTAGGTAGAGGCTACATCACTAATGTCTATGAGGACCAGGGAGTGGAAAAACAGTAAGTAAAACCTAAATATGCTTAATCGTTGAATGAAAGATGATTTCATATCAGCATGCAGAGCTGCATACTGAGGTTTTTTTTTCTTTTTAGTGAAGGAGAGTAAAGGTCTGCTTTAAGGCACAATCACAAATGTACTACAAAGTCATAGAAGGGGTTATCTACAAAGATAAGACAAGGAGAATCTAGTGCAATACAGGAGTAGTATTCAGCTAGCTGACACTATTTTACAGTTCATGAGCTCTGTTTTTAACTTTGCTCTCTTGTGGCCCCAAAGAACACTGCACCAGTTTAAAATATCTGACACTATTGGTAATAAGGCTTTTCCGTGGTAATCAAATTATTAGCAACCAAAATCTTCCTTGCACTGGGCGCGCATGCACAGTCAAAGACTGCAGAGGTCAGCGCCGCCGCAGCCGGCGGCCGGGGACTCGTCTGTCAGATGCCGCCCGCCCGCAGCGGCAGCCCGCTGCCCACACACTGAGTCTGGTCTCGATTGGGCGACTTTTCCGCCCTGTTCCCCGGCGCCGTAAGGCAAGTGCCCATCTTGCCTTGCGCTAGCGCCGGCCCTGAGTCAATCCCCACAGACTTAGATGAGGCCATCTGCCGATATACAAAATGCCCAGGAGATGTCCCATAGAAGTCTCTGAGGATCAACTGCACAGGTACAACCAGCACAAAGGATGATTTTGAGTGTGGGTACATTTGTTCAGGTGGCAAGGCAAGTTAGATAACTGTAGTTTCTCTGAAAATTAAAGTTCATCACCAGGCTGGTATAAAATACACATAATGCAGCTCTGTATTCCTTAATAAATCATTAAATGTATTTTTAAATGCACTAGTGTAGGTACCTAAATCTGACTTGATGTTACCATTTTAATTATGCCAATCAAACTGGCAGGGGGAGGGCAGCATTAGAAACCAGGTATGCTGCATGCAAACGTGCTGAAAAGGAACAAGCCGGTCTGCTGCTGCTCCTTTACTGCCTAATAAGCTGACAATGAGAACCTACTGAAGCCATAATTCACCATTAAATGGAGATAAACAAGTCATGTTTGAAGTCCAGCCCGTGTGAGAAGTATGGCTCCTCCATAAGAGTGCCATGAGTGTAGCCACCCCTGGACAGGAAGTGTGTTATTCACAGGATTGCCAGGTGAAAATAAAGGAGAAAAAAGCCACTGCATCTAAGAACTACAGTAGTAAGCTGTAATATAACAGTTTTGTTTTTAGGTTTAAATATGCTTTACAAAGGAGGGATGTAAATATAAAGTCATTCTAAAATACCCTAAAACCATCAAAATTCAAAAACAGTAATGGGCAATGCATACTGTCCCTACTTATCTTCTTTATACCATATTGTTTAACAGCTAGGTTTCATTAAAAACACGGATATGCAGTATATCCTGTAGACAATGCACTGAGGATTTACTATGCTAATTTGCATCAGTATTAAAGCACATTTCCTGCTATACTACACACTAAACAGTATAAGAGAGGTACTTCTGAATGCTAAATATGTGCTAAGGATAGTAATGACTGTACGATGCCAACAATGTCTATTTGTAGACGATTAGCCCATTTGGAAGTGAGGGTTTTCAAAACAATCACTCGACACTGGGCCCACCAATACAACATAAAAAATAGTCTACATGGTGAACTGAACCACTGGCATATTACACTGGTGGCTTCAGTATCCCTACTGCAGGATACTGCTGTGGGTATCTACATCAGATAGACAGTGCACCTAATGGCAGTAGCTGAGCACCACTGGGCAGATGCTGATACTCATGACATCATATGAATCATAGGGTGCTGCTGGGTAAACCAATGGCATAAATATATATTTAATTCTGGGTCACTCCTTCCTGGTTATGCTATTATTAGATTTCTAGTGAACAACTTAGTACTGCTGCTTTAACATGGAGGTCTGAAAGAAATATGGTGGAGTGGACAATTCCATCAGGTGGGGATGAATTAACAAGGTAAGTTGAAGGAAAATGGGAGGAGGACACTGCAGGTAGTTTTGTGTGCTGAATGCCAGTTATTCTATCACCACAAAACCAGCTGCAAAATCCAGTGAGCGGTAATATTGCCGCAAAGTACTACTGCACTTTTAGTGTTTCCGCTGAGCAAAAATACACTGTTAGTATTAGTGTAAATGATATAACTTATGCTTTTATTTGTTACTTTATCTACAATTTACTGATCATGCTAATGTGTCGTAGAGGTGACATTAGATATTTAATAGACCCCTGATATCTTCTATTCCATTGTGCTAATACATAGGGGGCTTGTTAAAAATAAATAAAGTTCATTAAAATATATTTTAAAAAATGTATAAGTCCCCCCACGCACGCACACATACAAGCATAAATTTGAATGTTAGGTGTATGAAAATGACAACTGCGCCACACACTCGTTAGCTATAGCCCAGCATGCTGTTTCTCAGATGTATGCAATTTTGAGGCTTGACATGTTTTGTACCTATTTACTAGACACAACCACGTTTTTATATTTTACCAGTACATTAGTGCGTTATTTTATTCTCCAGGGTCTCTGCCTTCAGAAAATATATAATTGTTAGCGTTAATCTTCAGGCCTAAATACATATTAGACTATATTCCAAAAGTTTTGGTTAATGGACAGTTATTTTTTTTATTTAACTAATTGCTTCTGTGTGAATTAAGTCATAATGGATACCCAGAATGTTATTAAACAGCATTAAGGAGATCTGACTGAATGTTTCCACCAAATGTTTGACCCAATGCAGACACAGTACTACAAAGTTTTTTTTTGTCACAACAGATTGTCATGAATAAGACCTTCACCCAAAAGTTGCATGTTTCTTTTTAAACATGCAACTTTTGACCTTTACCCAAAAGTTGCATGTTTCTTTTTGAGGTGTTAAGAAATATGCTGATAAAACACTTTTGTATTCTTTGTAACTGCCTCTCGTGAAACATTATAGCCATTGTGTCTTAGATTCTGAAGGTACAGGCAGGGTGGCTGCTAATATGAAATGTGGCTAATCTCATTAACCAGTCATGTAGAATGAGGAGAGCTAGCCTGTTTTCTACATATGTATGTAAAGTCATAGCAATTCTCTAAACACTGTGAGGAGGATTTACCGAAATCTGGAGCAGCTGTGCATGGCAACCAATCAGCTTCTCTTTTATTTTTAAAGCTTAAAGTGTATTTCCACTTTTACAGTCAAATTTGAGAAAACCTCTCTATATGTTGGTTTTGTGTTCCTGTTTACAAAGCATACTAAAAAATAACTTTAAAAAGTTTCCTACCTTTTAGATGTTTTGTTAAATCAGGCAAGATGGCTGATTCCAGGTTTTTCTTTCTTTTTTTTACAGCAGTCTGTTCTAATGGAAAGCCTTGGGACTGAAATTTGAGGATTGTGTTTACCTGATAAGCTTCATGAACATACAATGGACAAGCCACCTTAGACCCCTCATCCCTCACAGCCCCTCCTAACATTTCAAAGAAATAGAAGCAAGAAGAAAATGTAAGCCCTAAAACATGTAAAAGCAAATTAAACTGCAAGAAGCATTTTTTATTTATTTTTAGCTCATGCCATATGAGTGGGAACATGTAACAAATATAAAGTAGGTGTTATCCCAATTTGGCTGCAAAGGTGGCAATACACTTAAACTGAACAAACTGAGAAGAATTGATTGCCAATTGGCAAATGCTTCAGATTTTGCCGGCTCCAGTGTTGATACATTTCCCTCTGAGTATTTTTCACAGAATGAAAGGTAAAGTGAACTGCTTAAATAGTGTTTTTTAGCTATATATGGTCATGGAGAAAACATAGACAAAAGTCTAAGTGGCAAAGCACTGACATGCCTCCCCCTTTAATAGGCTAATCCATAATGCAAAGCGCTCATACAGTGCACTGACAAAGGATGGATGTGCTTTCTCCCTCTTCATACTTCACTGATCGGCCAAGGTGAAAAAAGCTCTTCACAGAGAGGTGAAACAATACCTAACATTTATTCTGTGGCACAGATCAAAGTAGTGTGGTAAAGCGTAGGAAAGGATAGAGGAAGTACCAAAATACTGAAAATACACAGGCATTTGGGATTTATTGATAATTTCCCCAAACATTTCCACGAGTTCAAATATTCTGCGTTTAAAGTGGACCTTTACCCCCTTTCACTAAAAATCACATCAGCATACA
Organism: Nanorana parkeri; assembly: GCF_000935625.1. Taxonomy (NCBI): domain Eukaryota; kingdom Metazoa; phylum Chordata; class Amphibia; order Anura; family Dicroglossidae; genus Nanorana; species Nanorana parkeri. Next base: position 30,754 of record NW_017306560.1, read on the forward strand.
GCTCTACATGCTGATATGAAATCATCTTACATTCATTAGTTAAACAAACATATTCTTATTTTACTTACAATTTCTTTTTTTCCACTTTTGGCCCAAATGATGTAATCGTACCCAAGCATTGTATCCTGGGAAGGTTACATCAGCAGAACATTTCTGGGAAATCTCATCTATAATCTCATGAAATCTCAGGGAAAGGCATTTTCCTCCACCTGAGAAGATGTGCATTGTCACATGTCCTAGTTACATGTGCCAGAGTTCCAGGAAGTAGGGGGAGATCTAGTAACCTGCCTTTAGTTAAAATTTCCACTGTCAGAAGACTGGGGAAGAAAAGAAAAATAGGGTCTGCAAAAAATAAAAAGCCTGCAATTATCTAGAGGAACAGGCAGTCCCCGATTTACGGACGTCTGACTAACGGACAATCCGTACTTACGAACCGGGTCCACAGTTCTCCTAAATAAACCGGCAGCTGCCGGTACATTTAGGAGAACTGTGGCTGCAGCGGCCTGTGTCCTTTCAAATCCGCGCTGCTCTCCCCGCCTGTGTTGGCAGAGGCAGCAGGGACACAGACCGCTGCATTGCGCCGCTGCCCCTGTACCTCCGCTGCTGTCCCGGCCTCCTCTTTCCCGGTCCGTCGGCTTCTCTTCCCCCGTTGCGGCCGATCCTCCGCTCCCCCTCCTCTGCTGATTGGCAGCAGGCAGTGGGCAGATGCATAGCCAGCCTGCTATTGGCTATTGCAATTTGAAATATCCAATAGCAGGCTGGCTTTTGCTCAGAGCATTACATTACAATTTAAAAATAAATACAAAAAAGTTTAAAAAAGTAAAATTTAAAAAGACAAAAACATTTGTAAAAAAGTTAAATAAATAAAAATTAAAAATGCGAACAAATAAAAAAAATAAAGTTTCTGAAATAAAATTAAAAATAGAGAAAAACTTTTTTTGGTGTGTCATTTTAAATAAAAAATGTTTTTTATTATATTATAATCTTCTGAACAACAGGAACAGACAGCAAAACAAACGTGACCGTTCCCTATGCTATCCAAAACTAAAAAAAATATTTTTGGCTGGAGTTACACTTAAAAAATGTACCTGTTCCGACTTACATACAAATACAACTTAAGTACAAACCTACAGTCCCTATCTTGTATGTAACCCGGGGCCTGCCTGTATGTGTTTGTAGATTGTCATTACTAATCATTTCTAAAGGTGCCTTTGTTGTTATTTTAAAGATATGTTTAAAGTTCCTATTTAGGAGATCCCCAGAGGGTAAACAAGCTTGCACATCTAATCAAAATTATACTCAGGTACTTTTTGGTGGGCACCTATACTTTTTTGCAGATACAGCAGAGCTGTGCTTGTCTGCAATACATTGTCCTTGCATAAACTGTTTATTACAAAGTTACAAGAAACCAAAACTTACATTTAAGGAAAAATTATGTCAAAATGAAAAAAAGCCCAATGTCTGGATTCTGACTTCAAAAGGTGTGTTTAATATTTCCTGATTTCATTCATCTCTAAAACACAGTGGCAATGTTAGCGGCAGATTAAAATAAGGATTCAGCTTGTTGGCAGAACAGAGCTGAGATTTATCTATTCTAAGTTACTATTTATGTATAGATACGAAAGATGTTATACAAGAACCCAAGGACACAAAGCTGTCCTTGGGTAAATACAGTGCTATCAAAGAAATGATCATTCTATTTGATAAAAGCAAAATGTTAGGTCACATGCCATGTCCTGCACTTTATATATGTATTGCCTATTTGCATATTTTTTTATTTTGAATCAAGTGTTCTTATGAAAGTATTAAATACATACCATTGAGAAAGAAAAATAAAGAAAAAAATGGCCACCAATGAGAACAGCAACCAGTAACAAATCACATAAAGAAATACAAGTATTAAGTAGGGGGTAAAGGTCTGCATATGAGCGTGATTCCAGAAATATGCATCATAAAGCAAATAGTATTTGAGTTAAAAAAATGATTAGACTCTACGGTAGTCGAAACTGGCTCCTGGAGCTAGGTGGGCTGAAGTCATCAAACCAGGGCTAGAGGCATTTACCTGTCTCTTAATCATATAGCCCAGGATAAAAAAATAAAAAAAAACATACACTCAAACGGGAAGGGGGGAGAGAGGGAGAAATTTAAAAAAGCATCTATAGGCAGGAAAGTCACTAGTGGAGGAGCCAAAAAAGTGGCAGGATATAAGTGACCACTTCTCAACCAGGTAGATATAAATACTGTCTAAACCCCTAGAGGTAATGGGGAGGGTATTAGTAATGCTAAAGCAATGGCAACCAGGAACACCAGAACAGGCAGGTTGCTCGATGGGAAAATAATGCAGTGTGTATTCAAGTGCATTTAGCTTGCATCTGGTTCCGTTTTGAGTTCCTTCATAGGTGTAATTGTCTTGCAGTTGACCTCCTATTAAGCCGCATAAAGCTGCTTTTGCATTGCTGAAGACTTGTATGGAGAGAAATTTCTGATGCAAACCAAAGTCTGTGTACGCAAACCCTGCGACTGAAGCCATAACTGCAATGTTATTATCTTTCTATCATTTGTCACTTGTAAACAACTACAAGAAAACACATTAGCATTCTTACAAAATGCTAGTTTTCATTAATCATATTGTAATATATCCAACAGGCTGACAAGCCTTATACTTCTACCCTCCAGCTATGGTGCCGAGGGTCTTTTTGTCAAAAATGCTATCTAGGAGTTAGTGTCTTTATATGGGTTTTGAACAAAACTTCAAAGGCAAAATGGCACATTGGCTGACTACTGATTAAAATGGTCAACTAATATGTGCCGTGGTGGTGGTCTAGTAATGTCAGGAGAATAACCTGGAACACTACAATAATAATAACAACATTACTATAATACACATAAAAATACCATATAACTGTATATTGAGTCTAAACAGAGTTATGGAACATAAGTCAGATATAACAGAGCTCCAGATCTAAAAATGCAATACAAATATTTTCATTTTACTTGTTTTAATTGGACTTTTAGAGCTCATTCATATCAGCATGTTGCAGCAAAACCCAGGAAAGTGTGCATTACTATAATGCGCAGTAACACACTGTACACATGTTGGTGTTTTGCACTGCCATTCATTTTTAATGGTTCCCCAACGCACCTGCGTTGCAGCACACCACAATGGGGGGAGTTTATCAAAACTGGAGCAGACAAAAACTGAAGCAGCTGTGCATGACAACCAATCAGCTTCTCTCTTTGGTTTGTTCAGTTAAGATTTGAAAATGAAAAAGAGAAGCTGATTGGTTGCCATGCACAGCTGCTCCAGATTTGATAAATTCCCCTCAATGTGTGTTAACTGCTCTGCGTTAACATAAAAGCTGCAGATCGGCTTTTTTGGCAGCCCATTCACATGAATGAACTGCCTTAACAGAAAATGTGTTAACATGCATGCATTAAATGTACCACAACAGAGTGGCATGGTGTAAATGGCCCCTTAATCTTTTGTATTAAATATAAGAATGAATGATCTGGTGCCAGCATGAAGCCTACTCATTCACAAAGGGAATATATAAAAGCAGACAATTTCATGCTTTGTTGTCCATGAAATGTCCACTTTCATATCCTGACTCAGACCTAAGGCAACATATTACATCTTATAGAGTTTTATTAGACTTAAAAAGCCATCCATTTCTGTGAGAGCTAAGTCTACCCAAAGCACATACCTAATTTTCTGATCTCTAAAAGGAGATTTAAAAGAGAACCTAAGAACACCTGAAACAGAAAGTGCACTTGGATTTCATTAGACTGTTAAATGTCTGATAAGACACAAGTAAATCATAAAGTCATTGCTCTACAGGTGAACACATTCTTATTGAGCTTTGTATTAGTTGAGATTCTTTAAAATGGCCACTATTTACTGAAATGGCACCCAATTCACTATTTTTCACTTGAAAAATATACCTTTGTTAAATTGAAAGCCCTAAACCTTAGCAATATACAGTATTGATGAGGGTTGTGTCTGCTTAGTGCAGATTACCCCACAAGCATGAGCTGCAAATGTGGAGCAGGCAAGTAGCCAACTGACAAGCTAAAGTCCCTTTCACATATTTCCGTTCTGGTGCAATGCATTAACGCATGTGTGATAACACACATTATGCCGCATGTTAGCACACTGCGTTGACACCAAAATTGGACAGTACCTGCAACTTTTATGCAAAGCAGTGCACCACAATGCTGGGTAGAATGTTTTGGTGCACTGTAACTTAGGTAGGTTACCCTAGTGCATTGGGGTGCTACTGAAAAGGAATGGCACCCCAACACACTGATGTGTGTAATGCTCTTAAAGGAACCATACTGGGGGGACAATTGTACAGAGCATGCTTCTATCTGTGCATATGTGCAGAAGTTCCAAAACCAGCCAGGTGGTGATAAGAATGGAGATGATAAGCACTAATACAAATGTTGACTCCTTTGCTAGAATAGCGTACAGGATTTTGAAGACCTGTGGTTTTGCTTGGTGCACAGGCATTATATTGCTTACCAAGCCACCCACATTCATTTTTTTTATTTGTTTTAATTTTCAGGCAAAATGTTGGCATATGTATGCCTATGTGCACTTATCAGAACAGAAGGCACAAAATGAACATTATTTGAATGTGCCTGGCAAACTAGGATCTAGGGATACACCAATACTAGTATTGGTATCAGTGCCGAGAACGAGTATTTGGGCGAATACTAGTACTCGCCCAAATGCACTGATACTTACCTCGATACCGGAACTTCCAGTCAGAGGGAAATATTCCTCTTACCCGCAGTGCCGAGGGAGCATTGAACCGGCTCCCTTTCCAAACAGGAAGCCGGGCGGTGGGTTATGACCCGCCTCCTGATTGGATAGGGAGCTGGCTTCACGTGTCACTAAGCAGCCAGGCTTCTTAACCATTTAGGAAGACGGGTGGCATGTAATAACCCACCTCCCAGCTTCCTGATTGGTTTAGGAAGCCACGCTGCCTAGAAACAAGTGAAGCCGGCTTCCTAGCCAATCAGGAAGCCAGACAGCACATCATGACTCACCACCCGGTTTCCTGATTGGTCAGGAAGCCAGGCAGCATCTGAAGCTGGTGTTCTTTCGCTAGAACACCGGCTTCACAGGCAATCAGGAAGCAATCAGTATCGGGCACAATGCTCTGATACCCGGTATCGACGAGTACCCAAAAAAAAGTATCTGTACTCGTACTCAATACCGAAAAAACGGTATCGGTGCATCCTTACTAGGATCCCACCATATGCAATGAACCTCAGCGCGTACACAGGTTCAGAGAGCGTGATCTTTATGTGTATGCATACAGTCGTGCATGCATGCGGGTCCAGAATGTAAAGCTGGGTATAGACAGATAGAATTTAGTTTCTTTTTAAATGTATTTTTCGCCTTATTTGTTCAATTTTCTAATAGTTAATCAAGTAAATTTGTCGATCAATTTCAACCAAAGTGAAGAAAAAATATTGAAGCAGCAGGATGGAAATTTTTTCTCGAATGAACAAAATTCTAACAATGAATGTGGCTAAAACTGAGAAACTCCATTCCAAAATCAAAGGGTAACATCAAAAGAAATTTCAAACATCAATTTCAAAATTGTAAATCTATACCACTCCACATTTTTATGAACTATACATGTACAGATTCATACTCTCCCTATAGTAGCTAGGTGCTGCAGTCAGCACAGTCACTGAGCAGCTGTTGCAGTTATAGGATAAGCTAAAAAGAGAATGTGCTTTTTTTAAACTGTGGGCAAATCAAATCTTAACCCTTGCAGTGACGCACTGCAAGGGTTAAGTGCTCTTTTTGATCTAGGGAGCTAAAAAAACAAAGTTATACTTACCCGAGCCACAATCCCAACTTGCTCTAAGATTGGTCCCTTCAGCCTCGCTTCCGCTCCAGAGGTCTATAGTCCTGTGAGTCATTACGTTCAATACAGTGTATGACAGTGTAAAGGCCGTGACACACTGCAGGCGAAGCAGTGGCGCGCTGCCTTTGCGAGCAGTGTGTCATGTAATTTTCTTCTTTCTGGGCACCTCAGCTGACGAGAGCTCGACGAGCTGAGCGTGCCGAGATGAACAATTTCAACTTCAGCCAATCGGCTCGTGCGTATAAACCGGCGCGACGGGATGCGACGTCTGGCCGGTTGTTAAGCACGAGCTGATTGGCTGAAGGTGCAGTCAATCATCTGACTGCACTCAGCTCACACACTGCACGCAAAGCTCCGTGCCGGATAGCTTTGCTTCGCTCTGCACGGCTTCGCGTGCAGTGTGTCACGGCCTTAAGGACGCAGAGGGACATACCACTGCCGGAGCAGAGGAGACAGGCTGGAGGGGGGCGGTCAGGATTGTGGTTAAGGTGAGTATAACTTTGTTATTTTAGCTCCCTAGACAAAATGAGCACTTAACCATTGCAGTGCAGGTGTAGTCCAACTGCAAAGGCTGATCCTATAGCTCACTTCGGCCGCCGGAGCCCTTTGGTTCAATCAAAACAAAGGGCTGCTGTACGGGTTATTCACTACAGCCCGTACAGCAGCCGAAGGGCTCACCCAAGCCGAACGCATATACTTCGGCTCGGCTGAGCCGTGGTCACAGCTGAAGCGGGGAGAAAGGTTGGCCGAAAACAACGCCATTAGGCTCAATTCACTTCCGCTTGGTTTGCCTGGAGTTCTGTTTTATAATCCGCCAGACCAATTATATGAAGTTAAAACCTAAGAAAGCCCAATCACCGTACAGTAAGATTCAATCTTCATGTGCATCAACCAAACATGGATGCACAATGTACATAAATAATTACAAACTATAGCTATAAATAAGCTTTAAAAACACTTTAAATATAGATAAAATATATTTGTGTATTACCTATATCCCAGAACAGGACCTCAAGACTGGACAAATTATTATGGAATTCAGGAGGCAGTCTGTCCAATCCAGAAGCGAACAGGATTTTTTTTGGGGGGAGCAAGCTTCATTGACAACTATAGGAAACCTCAAAGTGTAAGCACCAGCTGTCATTGTTGAGAAGCATTGGCTACCTGGTTCCTGGGATTTGTCCAGCCCTGCTCTACCCAGACTTTTCACATCTGTGGAGTAAACAAACGTCTCCACTTTTCCATAAGCCCACTAATTACTTTCCCCTATCCGTAAGGACCAGTTAACACCATCGGTGTTTAGACTGGGCTGGCCATTTTTTCCAGCGCAGCCTGATCGCAAGACAAGGCAATTTGCCTTGCCATGGATGGGATGAGTTCACAAGTATGCTTAAAAAAAGAAAGGTATGCAGTACTTTTCTAAGAGCACTACAGTGAGAAGCGTTTAACCTCATCGCACCAAGGTGAACCTATAGAACTGGATGAAATGTCACGTGTGACATTTCAATAAAGTTCTACAAAAAAAAGAAACAGTGTGATGCAGCTCGATCAACTGCATCAGCACTGTTTGGGGACATGCACATCGGCAGCTGTGCTGTTGAGCGTGGCTGCTGGTGTGAACGTACCCTAAAACAGCGGTAACATCCCCAGTCCCTCTAATGTACGTATACATAGAGAATAGAGTCATGAATGATGGAGCAGATAGTTCAGGACACAGCCTAGCTCTAGGTGTCATGGCAGACCTGATCGCGAAATTGATATCCCTGCTTATATCACAAACAACTGAAACCTAACAGAGGGTCAATAAATAAAGTTTTGGGTAACATTCCACCCAGAGAATATTTACAGGGTTATTCACAAAATGGTGAAGAGTTTGGAGAAGGCAGGAGAAGTGAACTATCTAGGACAACATAGCTGATCTGGATAGTGAGCTGAATTGGAGAATTTTTCCAAATCAGCTATGTTGTCCTAGATTGTTCACTTCTTCTCCCTTCTCCAATCCCTTCACCCTTTTGTGAACAACCCCCTTAATCTTTATGGGTATTTTTACAAAACATATGCCATAAATAAAAATGCATACAATAAAAACAGATAACTAAAACAACAATGGAAAACAATAATATGAAATAAAACATTTTATTGCAAAGAAAAGTCAGACATGAAGAAAAAGTTATCATCTAACTCTTGGACATTCATCCAGCTGCTGTGACTCTCCAATGTTCAAGCTGTTCTTCAGATTGATGGTAACTTGATTAAATAGACAATTTATTTGGCTATTGGTAGGATTTCACATTTGTATTCAGCTATCTTCACTTCTCGTAGGCAAAATTAAGAGAAGGCAAACTTTGTTAGAGATGTGAAAAAATATCAGATGGCTAAGGATTTCTATATACAACATGCCAAAGGCAGATTGGTGTTTCCGGCAAGATGTGTAAAAAAATGGAGGTTTTTTTTTTACCTGTAATCCATTTCAAAATGACTATATTTTGACAACCTCCCAGTGATTTAGCACTGCACTGCACACATTTTAGACAAGCAAAAGAACGATATAATGGAAGAGCAGGAATAAACTTTACAGGTAGATCATCTGAACTATGATGAGTATTTCAGCAAATAATAGTCTTTAAAGGGAACATCCCACAAAACTGAACTACAGCTACACAAAATATAAACAAAGAAAAAATAAAAGTTTCATCGGGAAGGAAAGAAAAATTGGAACTCACAGGAAACTATTTATTCATTGTATACATAACATAAACACTAAACACAGACTAGAAGTAGCAGAAGCAAAATAAAGTTCGAAACACACACTAAAATACAGACACCCTGATGTTTGATGGCGCAGTGCATAAATCAGTAACTAAAAACTATTTAATTTATTCATTTTAGACAAATAGCTGATTACAAAGGTTTAAAGCCAAATATTTTAACTATGAGTAAATAATGGTGGACTGAATGACCCACTGCCTTCGTATGCATCTTGAGAATTTAAGGCCGAGTTCACACAGGCTGCAGCTTATTTAAGAGATGTGAAAACCACGCTTTTGCAAAGCATTTGTACAGCTTTCAGCATGATTCAAGCACCTCTCATAAAGCCTCGAAAAGTAGTATTCAATTCTCAAACTTTTTTGTTTTTGTTTTTAATAATACCTCCTCATGTATCCCTTGCCCCTCCCTTTTAGATCGTAAACCTTCACAGGCAGGGCCTTCCTTACCATCTTGTCTTGAATTGTATTGTAATTGCAATGTCTTCCTTATATTGTAAAGCGATGCGCAAACTAATGATGATGATGATAATAATAATAAAAAATCAAGATCAAATATAAATTGCCCAGCAAAGTATTTCTTTACATTTTCACATAAGCACTAGCAGTCATTATGCTTCTGAACAGCTCCAACTCTCTCAGCTCAGCTTTCCTGAACATCCTTTCCAGTACAAGATCACAAGGGACACTGCCATTTCCAGCAACTGTTCCTCTTCTAGCCTGGAGAAGGGAGGAGGACAGGGGGAAAGAAATTACTTACCCTGCTGTGCCTGTGGAAGCACGAACAGCGTACTAACACACACAAGGGTGGCTCCATAGGACCCTGCAAGGGGTATCAGAGCAAGTGCTCAGAGGACCACATGATTCTACAGGAAATTGAAACATTTCATCAAGAAGCAGCATCCATTGTAAGTGATTTAATCAGAATTTGAAATCACTTAAAAAAACCTTTTGACTTTAATATCACTTTTAGACCTGGTTCACACCTAGGTGTTTTTGAGCAGTGGGAAAAGCGCTTTTAAATGCCCAACAGAAGAAATCCCATGATTATCAATGGCCCCTGTTCACACATGAGCAGAAAAAAGCCAAACGCCCGAAAAGGTACCTGAGCTACTCTGTACTTCAACAGAAACGGCCAAAAAGGCGCAGCAGAAGCATGTTGCACATTTTTGAAACGTGCGCCTTCATGTACGCGCACACAAATGCACAAAAATGGTGCCGCTTTGGTGTGAACCAGACCTAAAGCTCAGTTTGGGAATGGTAAACACAGATCTTATTCAGAGTGCTGAATACCACTTTAACCCTTTCACTGCACTGTATGAGACATGGCAGCGGCCACAGGGGCCCTATAAGCAGATTTCTGGTTGCAGGGAGTTTGCTTGGCCATATTACCGACTGCCTGCAAGACTACCCCGGCAAAATATCTTGGGCTCTGCTGCCCTTCCTGTGGCATGGCTAGTGCTGGCAGGTGGGGCGAATGTGCTGAATGAAGCTGGAAGTGACGAGCTGTTTGACTTTTCTGGTTTCAGAGAGGTCATTCCCTGACCACTGTTGCTGGCGATGAAGCTGAGCAAGCATGATCTGTGCTTGATCACCTTCACTGGAGTACAAAGGCGACATTGGGGTGTAAAACACCCCTAATGGCGCCTTATAGAGAACATGTAACCACTAATTTGCTATCACATAGGGGAGTCGGGGTTAAAGTTAAGTAGGTAAAATTAAGTTAAAAAAAAATTGAATAAGTTAAATACAATGGATAAAAAACACCCACTTTTTCATCTTCCATGCTCCCATTGAAGTTTATGAGACCCAAAACTCCCCATTCTGCTTCAAAAGCAGCTCATGTTCCTATAGGCATTGAGCTACAGGTGCCTGAGCACTCATATGTACCATATAAAACATGGGGTTTTGGATCTTTGAGCTTCAAGCTATAAAACACACAAGTGTGAATCAGTGCTTAAGTAGCACTCCAACCAAATAAAACTTGACCCTGACCACTTCTTAATTATGCGTTTGTTTACAGGGAAAAACTGTTGCATCTTCAGTAATAAATCAGTCTCAGAACTTTGCAAACCGTCACACACACAGAACTGTAAACCTGTTGCAGAGACTTTGCTAAACAAGGGGAAGCCAGCATTGTGACTAATTATGTAGCTTATTTGCTCGAAAAATTTCCTTCACTGTTCTTACTGCTCTTATACAAGATGAAGCCTGCATGACCTAGGCCGGCTGGGTTCACACCTAGGCGTATCGAATATGCGCGTTTCATGTCACGCGATTTGCAGTAAAAAAAACGCGCGACAAACACACGTTTCCGAGGGCTACTTGGCTGTATCCCAATGGAAACGCGCTACAAAAACACCCCAAAGAAGCTCCTGTACTTCTTTGGGCGTAGGACGTTTTTTAGCGCGTTCATACGGCCTATAATACGCCCAGGTGTGAACCATACCCATAGGAAGTAATGGGATTTCGGTGTTTGAGCGTTTTGCAGAGCGTTCGAACGCGCTACAAAACGCCCAGATGTGAACCGGGCCTAAGTGAGGAAAACACTACCCACTAGAGTTGCTGGCTCTACCAACCCCTCAGTGGAGAGTCTTTTTCCCTTCTGCAGCAAGTGGATCCTCAGTGCTCTTCCTTCTTTTCCCTGAAAGCAGAACTATAGCGAGATAATACTCCACTGTCCTCCTAAACATCATACACCTACAAAAGAATCCCTGAAGTGCTTAGCTATCATGTTAAAGAAACTGGCCTGAGGCCCCACGATAACATGACCAAATGTCTAGGTGCTGGTGATGTGATCAAAGTAAAAAAAAAAAAAGGCTTAGAACATTCAGACAAAGCCAGCCAGGGATTTTCTGTTTGAAGTCTCATTCACATCAAATCCGTTGCGGTGTGGTATGATCTGTTTTTCAATGGATGGTAACGAAAGGGCAGCAAAAAATAACGCACCACATCACAGCTTTAGTGTAATATGTCCACTCTGGATATGTCACTTCACATAACGTTTGACTAGGGATGGGAAGGGCTGGGAAAAAAACAGAAAAATTCTGTTTTTTTCCAAAGCCGTTTTTTTCCTGAAAAATTGAAATTAAAAAAAAAAGTAGTGTGGAACATGTTCTTTTACAATGATACATAATAGATCTTTGACATGGTATTCAAACTATATAACATGAAGACCACAATGAAAGATTTCTGAGACTTTATGTAAAGTCTTAAATGATTGCACATCCTCTCAGGTGAAGACAAGCAAATCCTGGAATACAATTCAAGTAACACTGTACTTCTCAATGCAGTTCTCAAACTCAAAAAGAAATATGTATTTATGCCACTATGGGCACCGAAGAGGAAAGGCTCCAGTTTAGTTAGCTTGTGAGCTCTAACTTCCTACATTTGTGTGATTGTTGGTGTGATAGTAGATGATAGTTTCTGTCCTCTCAGGCCTTAATTGACAGATATAGGGTACATTTGTCTGACAAATTAGTGTGTCTTTATAACCTTTAAATGATTCCTAATTATGTTCTACACCTCACAGTATAATGTTTACCTATAGTCTGGTCAGTAAATAGTTTTTTTTTCCTCCTCTCAGAAAAATGGTGAGACCAACAACGATAGGGTTATTCACAAAGCTAGCTGAAGGATTCCTCCTTGCTGCTGGTACTTCTTGTCCTCCAGCACTGCTCTCCACCACCTCCTCCGTATCGCAGGCAGAACCTCCGCTTGTGCTCTTCCCCTGCTCTTCCTCCATCCACCTCCCCAGTTGGTGAAAACAGGCAGGCGCCTGACACACAGCTGACATCCAAGGGGCCTCCGTGAGCGCTGCAACTTTGGACTACTCCCTTGCAACTTTCCACTTTACCGCTGGACCTGAGGCTGGAGGAAGAGTCTGCAAGAGCCAGTGCATTGCAAGCTCAGGTGATCTTATAGAAACTCTAGTGTTGTAAGTTAGGTAAGACCAGTTCCATAGACTTGCACTTATAAAGATAAGCAGCCAAACAGTAATTGTGCAGCTCTAAGCACAATACGACACTCTTAAGAATTCCATCGTGCACCTGTGCAACACATGTCAGTGCTTGTCCTAGATGCTGGAAACAGGTAAGTAAATTTGGTACAAGCACCTGATTTGCGTTGTGGAGGTGCACTGAGCCTGTAGGGATAGCATCCTTAATAACCAGGGTCATTAACAGTAGGTGAAGCCTGATGAGGATGATGAGGGACTAGTTCCCGATCAGTACCGCTCTGCTACTGATTGACAGCAGGCAGTGGGTGGATTCCATAGCCAATAGATTTAGCTATAAGATTTCCAGGCCGTAATCTGAATGTAAACTAAGGGGCAGGGGATGGTGGCTGCCATCATTACCCAAATATGGCCATATTTGGGTAATGATGTCACCCAGCTTCCCTGGCCCCTTTGTTTACATTCATCTGCTGGCTGGGGAATATCCTGGGTGGCAGCTCAATGGGGCAGGGTATGCGTAAACGGTTGCTAGAATGCCGACGGTGGTAATTCTTTTTAAATCTGCCGCAGCCACAGCAACCAGTTCTTAAAGTGGCAAAAATAAAAGCTACCTAAATCTGAACGTGTCGGAACACGAACCAAAACTGTCTCAAAGCTTTCATGAACTAGGTGTAGGTTCATACAGACAAAAAAGTGTTGTACATGTTCTAAATATTATGTTCTAATCATTATTTGTATGTGGGCATTCATATTTGCATATTACATATAGATACTGGGGGTAATTCATTTGAATCTAATGATTTACCCCCAGTATCTATATGTAATATGCAAATATGAATGCCCACATACAAATACAAACTAGACAAAGAAACAAGGTTTACAACACTGCACTCACTGATAGACTGATTTATATTGAATTGATCACATTCACATAACCCCCCCTAAACAAAACACAAAAAATGTGCTTTACTCACCAAGGTCTCAAAGACTTAATGAAAAGCTGCCTTCCCCTACAGTATGTAACTATGCACAGACAACATCCCAAATCACCATACATAAGTTAAGTTTTAACAGAGAAGTGACTGATTACTGAATGTCAGAAAATGTTGATACTTCACAGAGTGAAAACCTTGAAAGAACTTGATTGAACAGCATATCAAAATAAATAAACCTATCTATCTAAAGTGTATTCATTCCTATTACTCAGAGATGACTATCTGATGGCTTGTATTGATGGAATCAAGACAGTAACAGCTAGAGAGAAGATGGCAAGACCCACTAGAGCATCAACAACTGTATCAGCAACCTGTCTGAAGTGGGTGATATTCATTCAGAAGACATCGCCACCCTCCGAGGGGATGCTGCTGATATGAGATATATTATGGGAAGCAGGAAAGCAATTAGCCAGCACTGCCTTTGGCAGTTATGTCACTTCGAGCTACAAATTGGCCAGAAGTTTTGCTTTCCTGCTACAATGATTACACACAGACTAGAAAAACAGACAATTAAATTAACCACTGCGATGCTTGAAAACTGCAATGAGCAGAACATACACAGAAACTAGATTTAATTACCATGCTGAGCACTGCGGGGGAGGGGGGGGGGGCAAAATAACAAAATGCATGTGACAGTTTATCACAAAACAACACATCTAATTACTTTCATAAATCCAGTCTAGCTGGGCTGAAAATCACCCAGGCAAGTCAGATAAAAATGTATGCACATATGTTCATTAATGGCCTGAAAAACAAAGTTTGAGAAATGATGAAGTGCTGGAGATGTCGCTAAGTGTGCGAGCACCTACAGATCTCCACTGAGCCAAAGCAGTTTGCTAAAGAGCTGCGTAAATCTTATAGACACATAATTCACCGTACACGTGCTGATAGTTCACCCCCCAGATATATTAAGCATGTTCAAACAAAACCATTTTTTTTCCTCTCAGGTTAAAGAAGAACTCCTGGCAGAATTAACCCTTAACCCCTGCAGTGGGGCTACCCCCGGCATTGCAAGGGTTAAGTGCTCGTTTTTGTCTAGGGCCTTGGTTCTCAACTGGTGGGTCGTGACCCAAAAGTGGGTCGCGACCCCATGTTCAGTGGGTCACCGCATGTCTTCCACTTTTCTAGCTGAGAGGCTCCTCAGCCTCCTCCTAGCGCAGCACTGTCAGTTCTCACGCAAAGCAGCCATTCAAAATATGCTGCCCGGCGCTGAGTGTCAGCTTGAGGTGGGATGGGATGGGGCTATGGATGCGAGGGAGCTTCATCCATGCGTGCATTGCTTACAGCTCCCACATGTCCTATAGAGATGCCTGGACCAGAGTGACATCACATTCTGGCTCCCAGGCCCTCTACAGGGCACACAAGGGAGCTGTAAAAGCAATCCACATATGGATGGAGCTCCGCCACATCACAGCAGCCTACACTGGACCACTCCAGTTCTCATAAGGTAGGGAGACTGGGTGGACCTTACAAAAAATTAAACATTTTTTGCAATGTGTATGTGTGTGAGAAGGTGTCTAATGCCGTGCGTTCCATTGCAGTGTGACTTGGGTTGCGACTTAATGACCAAAGACAAATGTGGGTCCTGAGGTTACACAGGTTGAGAACCACTGGTCTAGGGTCTAAAATAACAAAGATATACTAACCTGAACCTTCGTCCCACCTGGCTGCTAGGTTGGTTCCTGCAGCCTCTCTCCCCCTCCACACCGGCAGTATAAGGATCCATGAGTCATCATGTCTAATACATTGAGGACATCGAGGGACATTCCATCATCAAAGTGGAGAGAGAGAGGCTGCAGGAACTAGTCTAGCCGTCAGGCAGGACCAGGGTTGGGGTGAGCATATCTTTGTTATTTTAGACCAAGGCGAAAAGGGGCGCTTCACTCTTGCAGTGCAGGGGTAGCCCCACTGCAAGGGTTAAGTTTTATTCTTCCTGGAGTTCTTCTTTAAATCAAGCCAGACAGGTTACAAATTTTAAAGCGTCCTGCAAGAGAAGGGTTCTACTTGCCTCTCTGGCAGCCCTTGTGTTTTTCTTCCGTTCAAGTGACACAGCCTCTGTAAGGTTCTTCAGTATTCATCACTTCCAGGAAAATCAGATGCTGCGCGCCGTCGTTCTTTCCTCCAAACCCTACATTACTACAGAACTCAGCAGGGGCAGAGGACACAGGCAGCTGATGTGTTGAATGACAAAGAGTTTTAGGCCTCAGGCACACAGCATTTGAAGCTGCGGCTAGGGATTCTTGTGGCAAGAAACTGCATATTCCTGTGGCAGGGATCTCAAGTGTGTCAGTAGAGATGTGTCCTCTGTGCCTGTTCAAATTAATGGCAGGTTGACATCAGCCATATCTGTCTGTGGCTGTCAGCAAGTAATCGTGGATGGAACGACTACCTGTGGATCAGGAGAGATGCTTGTCCCTGGATGCATTTCTCGGCGTCCAGAGACAAGCATTGTCCTCTGCAGGTTCTTGCCGTATGAATCGCAGCTTCCGCAACACCATGTGCATGTGGCTTTATGGAGACTGCAGCACACTTCTCTCAATATATAAAACATGTCTTATATTCTAGCACACAGCTACCCCTGGAGACGCAAGTACACCCCAGTGTACACAAAACAGAAATACTGGAAGCAGGGTGAAAGCATATACTACCCAAATGATATGGAAACTCCTGCATCGCCAAGCAAGAGTATTATCAGACACTTTATTATCAGACCACGTTCCCCTAAGGCCTCATGCACACAGGCGGCTTGGGCTGAAACCTGCGGATTCTTGTGGAAGGAATCCCAAGTGTGTCCAAGCAGATGCAGCCGCTGTGACCATTCAAGTCAATGACAGGTTGACAGAGGTTGCACCTGTCTGCATGTAATCATACATGGAACAAATACCTGTGGATTGGGAGAGATGCTTGTCCCCGGACGCAGAGCGCTTGCGTCCCAATTCACAGGTGCCATGCAAGTTTTTATGCGGACAGCCATTGACAGATGCGGCCACTGTCACCGTCACTAACTCAAATGGGCACAGCAGCTGAATCTGTATGGTCACACCTGGGACTCCTGCTGCAGGAATCTGAAGGTCCTTGCCACAGGAATCCCCTGGCGTCTGTGTGCATGAGGCCTTACTCCCTGGCGATGGTGCTCCACCGGTGTGTACTAACTTCGAATAACTGATAAAGGTGCCACCTGCCATCTTCTGTCCAGTTATTTTGGTCTCTCTTTCCATGTCCATTGCTTCCTCCCACCTGAATAATGTGTTGTACGGTAAAGAGGGTAGGGGGATTGAAGTCATATTGTAGAACTCTTCATATATCCAACCTGAGACTCCCCTTCATCCCGCTCCTACCTCAGGCTGAAAAAGCACAGGAAAAAATCATAGTAAGGAGAGAAATGGATGGGAAACTTTAGAGCACTGTCCCTGGACACATCTATCCTGCATCCAGTGATACGATTACATGCGGTTTGGAATAGATCACTGTCACTAAATGCAGAATAGTGATCTATTCCAAAACACATGTAATCATATCACATACTATTATATGTGGAGTGACGCTTATAGATGCAGCCACTGTCACCCTGTCATTAACTTGAACGGGTGACAGCGGCCACAGCTAAACAGGGAATCTGGGATTCGTGCCGTAGGAATCTGTAGGTTCCAGCTGCAGGAATCCCAAATCACACATGTGAATGAAGTCCTAGACTTAATAACATTTACCAGGCTAATCCTAAATTGTATGTATGTTTTGGATAGAGTACAGAATTAGTAAAACCACAGTCCCTTTACTTTTTGCTGTCCATGTCCCATTGAGGAGATTTCTCTTCACTTCCAGTTCCCAAGATGCAATAGTTAGTGAAAGTAATTCTCTATAAAGTGAGGGGAATTCTTTCCTAGACATTTGTCAGCAGAACAGGTCCCCAATGGAAGATTTGGCCTCATCTCTTGTTCTGATGACTTAAAATAGTAACTTTAAAATTGACAGGGCTATTCACAAAAGGGTGAAGAGTTTGGAGAAGGCAGGAGGAGAAGTGAACAATCTAGGGCAAAATAGCGGATTTGGAAACATTCTCCAATTCAGCTCACTTTCCAGTTCAACTATGTTGTCCTAGTTTGTTCACTTCTCCTGCCTTCTCCAAACTCTTCACCCTTTTGTGAATAGCCCGATAAGTATTTCCAATCACAGTGGCCACCAGGACAAAAGAGAAGCAAATCTATCCGTTAAAGACAGCAATAAAAACTTGACAGTGATTCTAATCCTTCCTGATGCTACCAAAAAACATAATACAAAAACATTTTTGGATTTATATACAACTGCTTGCTGAAAATGTTCTTGTTTACAGAGCTTAATAGCTCAAGCTTACATTTTACAGATGAATCGTCGGAGTGATGAATCCTCTTACCTGCTTGCTCGATATGGCTCCGATATGGCTCTTAATTAGAAAGTGACAGTCTGAAAACAAACAGCTACTTTCTGTATAGTAAAAACCATTATGCTCTGTGACACCAATACAATGGGTGCAGCCTGTATAAAACTTTATTTTTAAAATAAATTATATAAGTAGATAAATATATAAATCATTAGTGTATAATCCTTAGAAAAATAAATGATTATCCCAAACCATTATAGCTTAGTTGTATACATCCATCTGATACACATCTTGCTTATTATCATATGTCAAGGTCAATGAATCAGGAACTCTAGCAATAACGTGATATAACAAATGATAATTAACATAAAAACATACTACTATAGTGACTGCTCCTCCTAGGAGAACAAAAGAATTCTGTTAAAATTCTCCTGCTTTTTAGTTAAATGGGTGAAAAAACTAGAGGGCTAGGTTTTGAGTTTAGAAGAAACAATGCAGCTTAAGATTTTTATCGTCTTGGCCACAAGAAGACCCAAAACGAACCTCTGTGCTTTGTAACCTCTGACTTCCACAAAGGCTAAGCCCCATGTGGAGTCAGTTCCTACCATCTCCGTCCTCCTGCTGTTACATAGACACAAGGCAGCTTTTACCATGACAGATAACACCTCCCTGCAAAAGAAACAGCTACACTAGAACCTGAATGCAACTGCAAATACTCCTCATACCAAAACCAGCAGCAGGATAATGGGCTGCACAGCAGTTAGATTATTATGTCAATACAAGATATACATGTTAGAGAAATGGGCACATTATATGTTTCGATCACAAATAAAATATAAAAACATAAATAAAACATGACATTTAGCTTTGAAAAATAAATATGCTTGCAACAGAGATTACAAAACACTTTTTCCCACTGATTGCAATTTCTAATATAGCAGTAATGATAATAAAGAGGCACTGTCACCTTGCCCGTGCTGGGTAAAGTGACAATGTCCATGCTGGGTAAAGTGACAGTGTCCCTAAGAAGGCATCCCCCCCATCCTGGCCCCTTATGTTCACCTGACCTGTGTTGCCCCAGCTCCTCTGCAGCCAACAAGAATACCCATCACTTTACCGTGCCTGGGCCTAGCAGCCAAAGATTGAACAATGTAGATCACCAGCACACAAGAGATGAGGTACATCCAAGTGTTCTTTTATTCAAAGAAACATGTCACAAGTGTTCAGGAGCGAACGTTTTGGAACCACACAGGGTCCCTTCATCAAGGCAAACATAGTGAGCGTCACTATGTTTGCCCTGATGAAGGGACACCGAACACTTGTGACATGCTTCTTTGAATAAAAGAACACTTGGATGTTTCTCATCTCTTGTGTGCTGGTGATCTACATTGTTCAATCTTTGGATTCGCATGGCGCCATCCGTGGACATCACTACCAGCAACATCATTTTCAATGGTCACCATTGCTGTATGGTGTGCAGGAGATACCTCGGTTTACTGAATGGGCCTAGCACCCAATTACTACTCTCGCATGACTCCACTGTATAGCGAACACAGCCAATTTCAGCACTGGCTGACAGGAAGTACATGTAAGGGGAGTTTAAAGGGCATGCCTTTTGCAGAGACACTGTCAAGCCTCACGTATATATGCTCCCTGGGGGTACATTGTCCAG
The DNA here is from genome assembly GCF_000935625.1 of Nanorana parkeri. Taxonomy (NCBI): domain Eukaryota; kingdom Metazoa; phylum Chordata; class Amphibia; order Anura; family Dicroglossidae; genus Nanorana; species Nanorana parkeri. The sequence continues at coordinate 50,383 of NW_017306560.1, forward strand.
CTGCCCTGGGCTCACAGAAGAATGATGCAGAGAACAGCGCCATCTAATGACGTGGTGGTATTATTTGCAGCATTTAGGACCCCGTGGATCACATAACCAGACTGAAGACGCCTGCCAAAACGGTACGTCTACTGAGATTTTTGAGAAAATTGTTGTGGGTGCTCTGGAGGGAAAGGGGACTCTCGGATTTTAAAGCACTGCAGGGGTGGGGCTAAATCCCAACTTGGAGAGAAAAAGAGGACCTATTTACAAACCTGGCCTAGAATTCAGGGTCCTCAACACAAATGATATGACGAACAGCTCAGAAACATGCAAAGAACAAAAAAAAAAACCTGCGTGACGCTACTCTAGAAATACCCAGCTGAACAATGGACAAAGCATATTAAGAGAAGCCACTAGAACAGGGGTAGGCAACCTCGGCACTACAGTGGCGACAATACAAATCCCATCATACCACGTGTCTGTCAGAGGCTTGCAATGCATCATGGGACTTGAAGTTCCACAACAGCTGGAAAGCCGAGGTTACCTACTCTTGTACTAGAACATTAATACTAACTGGAAAAAAAAATCAATCTGGGAAATTCATTTTGGGACTCATGTAAGAATGTCAACCGATTGGATGCTGCTGTCAGCCCATTGTTCAAAAATAAGAAATTATTCTGACTGGTTGCTATAGGCAACATGAAATGTTCCTGGTCATACCCAAGCCCTTCATGCCTCTGCGATGTTCATAGATATGATTGATAAATCAGCTTCAGGGAACATCCTTCCTTTCGCCTTTTACAGACATTTATTAAATCAAACGCAAGGTTTTCATTGGTGACATAAGACCAATGATGTATGTAATGACGCCGCGCCATTCTAACAAGTTCCTGATCACAGTCATCATTTGCCAGATGTCTAAACGGTAAATCAGCTCTTGGTCAATGGTCTGCCGAGTTCATTCCCAGACATATTTGCCTCGGGGTTATCGCGAGATACTCGTCCAGATAGCCGCACGTTCATAATAAAGCATATTATTTACCAGCTGTAATTGATGACCTCACACCGACGCTGTACCAACACCGTAATCTAAATATGAATGTTGCACGCCAGGTTTATTGGGGGGGGGGGGGGTTTCAGATCTCAGCAGGAAAACAAACAATAAAACGCAGAAATCATACACATTAAATGAAGATTGCACAGGAAATTTGACATTTTATCCAACGCGAGTAATAACAAAGGGACTGGAATGCTTATAAATGGAGACAAGCCTTTCCAGATAATAAGCCCCAAGTCAACTTCATGCAATGGCATTCATCCTTGTCTTATTACCTGGCAAATCGTAATGCATGAACTTCATCTTAGGCGCATACACAATATCAACACCATACTAGTAACCAACTAAACCAAGTCATTAATATAGAACGATCAGCAGAGGATATGTGTCGTTGGATGGGGAGATTATTAAAGAGGCATGATCTCCACACACATACTTATCACAGATCACGCTTGGGTCATGTTGATGCACATATATGACATACATGTGTTAGAGATAAAACAAAGCATGCCGGCCTTGGAATGAAGCATTACCTGCTAATGGATTGAAATACAAAGGATGATGATTGATAAGGATGATTATCTGTTAGTGCAGCCAATGAGAGACGAGACTTATCTGCTGCATGCTGAAATCTAGAGGAATCAGGCTTTAGCCAGATCCTGATTGTAATCCTGCATCCATAAGAACTCGCACTAGTCACGTCTGTGCCATCAGATCATAGTACATCGTGAACCTGGACCATCACATTGTACGGACAGGCTGTCAGCTTCCTACTGGCCCTTTATCCCTCCAGATCAGCACATGACAGGTGACCGCATGCCCGGCTTCTCCGCTCGCTCCCGTTACCTAGCACCCATCACCCATCATGACACCTTTGTTTATTACGGCTGCCCACACTACTTTCCATCACAGATGTTCTTTACCTACAATGCAGAAGGTGCCGGGGCTCCAGACCACGGATCGTGACCCCTCCCCGGCTCTTGTCACTTTCACACGGGCCGACACCAGTACTTGAAGGCGGGTTCCGCTAGCGACACGGCGGCCGCGGGGGTTCGCTGTTATTGTCTTGTCAGCGCCGCCCAAACCGGACCCGCCCCCTCCACCGAGAGCTACAGCCAGCTGACGGGGAAGGGCGGAGCTCCGGAGGGTTTTGTTAATCAAAGGGGAGGGAATTCGGGCGCCGCTAATTGCTTGCCATCACCGTCAGATCCCGCCCTCTCGTCGCTAAGGCGCCCGGGACAACCGTTAGCTGGACCCGAACGTAAGGCAGCTTCCTGTTGCCTAGCAACCCTACACGGATCCACAGCTTTCAACCTTGCGTGCGTTGCTTGGCAGCTGAGTGGCTACTGTATGTGTCGCTCATAACCAGCACTTCACCGATTGGTCAGGATGAGGATTCTGCCACAGCGACCTGAGAATCGGTAACAAGGCTTAGCTTTGAGTTCAAGAGGACCTGTCACTTTGTAGTAGCGTTACAACTGATGCTAGAGGAAAGCGTTTGTGTTGCCAAGCAGTCACTATGATTACAGTTGGAGTGTTAAAGAGAGAAAGCAAATGACGGTGATGGAACGCTTTTTCATTTCCCGTCTAGAGAAGACTCAAATTAACCACTTGCTGTCCGGAGCATTTTCTTACATTTGCACACATACATGATAAAATCTGAATTCTTGGCTAGAAAACAGCTTCAGACCCCCAAACAATGATATATTTTCTGAAAGCAGAGGCCCTGTAGAATGTAAAAATGCTCGTTGCAATTTTTTATGTTGCACGGTATTTGCGCAAATGTTTATAAAACTAGTATTTTTAGGATAAAATACACTAAAATGAATTTAGTGCACAGAAACAGAGTATAATACCTATTTTTTGGGTAAAATATAAAAGACGGGGTCACGTCGGGTAAATACATACCAAACAAGCCTTAAAATTGCATGTGATCATGAAACCGCAAAAAAATACATTACCCAGAATTTCCCATAGGCGATGCTTTCAAAGCTTTTACTGCTCATCAGTTTAGTGTTACCAGTGATTGATGGCCCTAGAATTATTGCTCTCACTCTGGCGTTCGCAATGATATGTACCGTAACATGTGTGCCGCAATTTTCATTTTTGCATGTAGTTGCACCCGGCGCATGTTTGCGTTATATGTGCGCGTATGTGAGGGGTGGGGGACTTAAAAATTATTTTTCTTTTTTATGTTACTTTCATTTTTAATTTTTTTATTTTAGAATAAAGAAGATAAGAAGCACATGACGAGATGCCCCGCCTCCTGCAGAGCCCGCACTGTACTGAGAGCCGTGCATTCCTTGTGACAGCCGCTGGTGGAGTCAGTGAGAGGCAGCCCTGGAGCCTCCGTGCCGCTTCAATGACGGCCCAGCCTTCACGGCATCAGAGGGGCCCGAGGGCAATTGCGGACCACCAAAATTTTCTTGTGGACCACCGGTTGGCAACTGCTGCTCACAACGGCAGCTGAGACCCCCCCAACTTTTTGCTATTATTGTTTAAAGCCCTTCCATGTGCACCTTGCTGTAAAGCTGGTAACAAATTGATGAGTGCGTTTGCCATTTGTTTTGCTTGACTGATCTGGTGCAGTGACGCATGGGGGGTCTTAGCTGCCGTTGTGATGTGTGGGGTCCCTTGTGCGTACCTGTGCCTTTAAGGGAGGTTGGGCTTCCTCCTGGCAAACCTGCACCATATTTGATCTTTTGCCACATGTGCTTCAAGATGGAGGCTCTCATAGTTTAGAGTTAGGACCGCATTATATGAGAGGTGCCTTGGCGCGGCTGTGCGGCTTTCACATTTTCTGCAGAAGACGTGTATCTAAACCTCTGTTTTTAACCATATCGATGAGACAAGTTTTTTTGCATGCTGGCTTATGAGTGTGCTGGGAAACTTTTTGCTATTACTGTTTAAAGCCCCTCCATGTGCACCTTGCTGTAAAGCTGGTAACAAATTGATGAGTGCGTTTGCCATTTGTTTTCCAAAGCACAGTATTTTGCGAGCAACAAGTCTCGCGGTATACTAAGACCGCCGCAGCCGGGACGGATCCCGACAGAGGGGGGGAAACATGCAACACAAGTGATTTTGGAGTATAATTTAGGCATTTCTGAATGATGCCACAGATGCCACTGCTTTCCATTGGGCCAAATAGAGAAAATGCCTTAAAAAGCAGACGCCCAGGTGTGAATTCAGGTTACCACCTTTTGAATCTGAAACAATCAAACCCGATGGGGAGGTCACACAGTCTAATATTTAATTGGACCGTCTTTGATTACGGCACACATTTGTTGTGTCATTGTTTCCATAAGCTTATGCAATGTCACAACCTTTATTTCCTTCCAGAGTTGCATTCATTTTTCACCAAGATCTTGTAGTGATGATGATGATGATGATGATGATGATGGGAGAGTTGGACCACTGCGTAAACTCTTCTCTAGCACATCTCAAAGATTCTAAATGGGGTAAAGGTCTGGACTTGTGGTGACCAACCAATGTTTGAAAATGATGTCTCATGCTCCCTAAACCACTCTTTCACATTTTGAGCCCGACGAATTCTGGCATTGTATCTTGGAATATGCCCGTGCCATCAGGGAAGAAAAAATCCATAGATGGAAAATTCTGGTTATTCATTATGTTCAAGTAGACAGCTGACCTAATTTTTTGGGCATATAACGTTGCTGAACTTAGACTAATGGAAGGCTCTTGCCTACTTGTTCAGCTCAATCCAGGAGGTACAGTAACTTTTTTGGGCCAGGCAGTGTATTAGGGATTGCAGTGATATTTCTGCCTCCGAAACATTTAGACTAAAAATTGTACTATGGGCAAAATGGCGATATAAAAATGATGAAAATGTGGTGCATCCCCAGATTCTCTCCAAGCTTTGGCCTGTGTCCCTTCCGATCCAAGCTGCTCTCCCTCGTTTGTGTCGGCAGAGGCAGCGGGGATCGGAGGGGACACAGAGCCGGCACCCAGCAGGAAGGAGAGAAGCTGTACTCCGCCCTCGCCTGTCCTATCTAGTGATCGCACAGAGGTACTGCAGATAGGCAGAGACAGCTTTCACTCACGCAGCTGGATGGATCTCGACTGTATTGTCGGGATCCGTCCCGGCTGCGGCGCTCTCAGTATATCGCGGGCTATACTGAGCTTTGCGTCACAGGAGGAGGTTATATAGTACATAGGCTCCTGTGACCCTAAAGAAAACTATGAGGAAAAACACTTACCCCATAGTTCTCTTTTAAGGATCTATAATAAATGTAACCAAAAGTCCCTTCACTGCATGTAGTATATCCAAAGGGAATTATTTTTACCTCAACAAAAAAGCATTTTTACTCTAATGTCAACTAGTGGTGGGATAGTGATGTTAAGCTACTTGCTTGTCTATATAGTGAATAGCTCCAGGTTTCCAGTGCTTTTACAACTTGTTTGCAGAATGCTCCAGTAGCCTCAAGTACTGTGGTGCTCTGAAATGGTAACTGCATCATCTACCTCCATAACTCCTAAACTGCCACACCTCTTCTGAAGCCAGCACCTTTAAATTGGCCAGCAATATAATTGGTTGCCTTATTGATCAACAGGAAGGGACACGGGAATAGAAGGGCCAGGGCTAGATGGTGAAGCCCAATCCAGTGAAAGTTGTTCCAACCCAACTTCCCTTTTTCAGTAAGCTAAAACTGAAGATCCACTAATCATTGCTCCAAATGTATTCTACACAAAATGTTCATCGCTATGCTCGGAAGATGCCATTATTCTATTTCATTTTATGGTGTGAAGCACCGAAAGAAGAGGCAATAAAATACCTGAGAAACTGTAAAAATCATAAGTCAGGCCCAATAAATTATTAGGCTGCTCATAGACAGGTCTTTATGACAATAATAGACATGGGAATATCTACCTATCTGCATGAGTTGACAGAGCAAACCTTCAGGGCTAGTTCACACCAGAACTGTGTGCATCTGCACAGCTGCAGTGCGATGCATTTTGCCATGATTTTACCATCCAGTGCTTTTGCATGCATTTTCATGCATTTGTATGTGTTTTTATGTGATTTGATGCAGCTAAAATAGGTCGAGCAGTTTTTTTTCTGACTGCATCGCAACAGACTGCACTGGTGTGAATAGAGCACCAGAAATCCCATAGGAAAGCATTGTGATGTATTTTGGCTGCAGCAGCCAAACTAAACGGATTGCATCCCAACTGCGTCTGGTGGGAACTAGCCCTCAGATTCAAATGATTTAGCAATTATTAGAAATAATCAATACTCACAAATGATGCTTAAAACTATGAGCATCACTTGTAATTATTGGTCAGTTTATGGTTACCCTTTGGCAAAGTAGCAAAAGTAAAACAAGAAATGAACATACTCAAAATCCTGCCTAATGTGGTTAAATATTTCAAGAGATTTATAACATGCCAGCAGCCATTGATAGAGAACCTGTCTTACCAGCGAGAAAACAAGAAAGAATAATCATGTTATGTTGCCCTATTTCATGAAACAATAATCAAACAGGGACATATACATATAATCCGCAAGTTACTGAAAACATTCAAATAATAGTATTCTGCAATGGCAAACACATAAACGGCAAAAAAAATCCAGTTACCTGTAATAATTAATAACAATTTTAGAAAATATGTGCTTAATCAATATCAAAGTTAATCAGTTAATAGGTTTATACAAAGGGCCTGAAAATATATCTAGAATTCATGAAATCCAGATCAATCCACCAATAGATAAATGTGCATTTTGTGATATAGGAAAGTAGCTTCAGCATGTGATAAGGGAATTAGGCAATTCAAATTTTGATTACCTGACAGGTTGCAGGGTTAAGTGTCACCTATTGCCCATGGCCTGCCACACTGTCAGCTGAGACTTCTGCAAGTAGGTCTGGTTTCTCCAAGTGACATAACTGCTGCATAGTTTTAGTTACTTGACCATAAAGGAAATATCATCTGAGGATCCACAAGAAAAAAATAACTTACAAACAAAAAATTGAAAAAATAGGTGGCTAAATCCCAGCAGAGAGGAATTTAGATCTTAACGTCTACACTCTTGCCTTCTGACACTAAGCATAAATTATTATTCTTTGTAGCAGAGAGTGGGTTTGGCCACCAGCCGGTGCCAACCCTGTGACTGAGCTTTGTCTGTATAGTGTCCAACTCGTGCAGGTAGCAGTATTGTGCCGCCCCAACAGGGGCATAGAATATGAGATGCATAGCCTCAGTTAAGATTAGCATTGTTATATAGGTTAGAATTTATATAGTGTGATTTGCCTAACTATTTTCTCATAGCTAAATTCATGTGTTATCCTATGCTGCCATCTAGTGGCCTTTTGTTGTAACAAACATGTTTTCTGTAATTATTCCTCATGTGACGATGTATTTCCCCTAGTGTAGCCCCACCCTTCTTCCTGTGTGCAGTACTTCCTGTGTCATGGGCACAGTTGAAAGCCACATGTAACAAGGACACACAGGTAATCTGCACAGTACGGAGGAAAGGCATCATTTTCTGACCGCACAATACTATAACCGTTCAACTGCTGTTCCTATCATCTGCTGTAACCTGATGTAGAAGAATAAACACCTCTTTTGAATGAATCGGTATTGACGAGTTCAGCTATCTGACGAGGATTGTCCGCAGTGAGTATATCTGCTTATACAGGCCAGGCATAGAGGTCTCAGCAAGGGATATATCTCGCTATCACAACGATCGGAGTCAGAATAAGTATTAACCAATTATTATGCAAAAAAGAGCTTTGTCTATCAATGAACATAAGAGAAAATATCATGAGCTATTAGTGCTGTATCATGGTATAGATATTGTTATGGATTGTACAATCGCATTATAGCAAGTATAATCTTCGGAGGGGATTGTATAAGATTTTAACATTTAAAGCCTTTTGCTACCACAGACATAAGTTCTACATTCTTCGCAACATTGTCAAGTAAATTGACTGCTACTATAGCAGCAGGGAGTTTGTTTTCCTTTTCATAGTGAGCTATTGGCTTTCTTGTACACTAATGTGTCTCACGCTTACCTCTCGCTCCTTGGAGCCCATGATCACCATGGAGGGTGTCAGAATGGAGAACGGCGGAAGATTAGTGAACATCTGTTAGTTGATCTCTCCATTGAAGACTGAACCCTGAAGCAGTCAGCTCTGATCACATCTGGGTTCATAGCTGTCAATCTCCGGGGCTCAGAGAAAGCCAACTGTGCCCGATTTGACGCAACAGTCCTACATCTAGGCCCGATGTCCTCATGATGCTATATGCCTTTTAGCAGAGCACATGTTGGGCAGCATATAGCAGAGAGCCCATTGGGTAGGATATGACAATGCACACATTGGGCAGCATATGGCATAGAGCACACCGGGCAGGATATGGCAGAGCACAAATCGGACAGCATATGGCAGAGTGCACATTGGGCAGGATATAGCAGAGCACACTTTGGGTAGCATATGGCAGAGAGTACATGAAGCGGGATATGGCTTTCCTGGATGCAGTGCACACACTGTTGTAGGGCTTTGCAGCTTTGCTGCCCTTGTCCATTGTTGCAAGGAGGAGAAGACTAGTTGCAGGACAGTAAGTTAATATGTATAGTTGTATCTATGGGTCCCTTAAGAAAGTATCACAGCTATCACATAATAAGTTGGCAGCATGTTATTTTTTGCTGCAAGTCTTCATTTTGACACATTGCATTTTTTGTGTTCCCATTGCAAACAGGTTTTGACTGGTTTGTGCTATTTGTTGGTTTGTGCAACCCAGACCACAGCTTCTTCACAGACTAGGCTTTTGCCTGTAAATTTGGTTCTTCACTTCTATTTTATTCTAGCAAAAAATTTGATTTACAAATATCAAATATTTTCTGTGGCTCAATATTCTGTGTCTTGCATTAACAAATGTCCAGTTTGCCCAGCTAAAACCAGTGACTATCCCATACTATCACGCTTTGCAATTTCAATATGTAGTCACTGTCATCTGTCTAACTAGTTATAAGAAGCTGTTACACATTGTACATCAAACTTCAATATAACTTAAGTAAGTGTTTTTCCCCATAGTTCTCTTAACCACTTCAACACCAGGTGTTTAGACCCCCTTTCTGGCCAGGCCATTTTTCAGTATTCAGCTCTGCGATACTTTGACTGACGTTTATTCCATCATGCAACGCTGTACTGAAATGAATTGTATGCCATTTTTTGGGGACAGATAGAGCTTTATTTTGGTGGTATTTAATCACCACTGGGGTTTTATTTTTTTACTATAATTAGGGGGAAAAAAATGTTTACATTATGTTAGGAAACACTTATTATTACCCAGTTTTTTGGTAAAATATAAAAGTCGGGGTCACGTCGGTTAAATAGACACCAAACATGTCAAGCTTTAAAATTGCGCGCACCTGCGACATCGCAGAAAAAGACCATACCCAAAATTGGCCATAGGCGACGCTTTAAAAGCTTTTACCGCTCATCAGTTTAGTGTTATTAGTGATTGATGGCCCTAGACTTATTGCTCTCACTCCGACGTTCGCGGCAATATGTAACATGTGCGGCGTAATGGGTGCAATCGTCTTTTTTGCATATTGCATATTGTTTTTGTCTTGTATGCGCCCCCGACGCATGTTTGCATGCGTGTATGTATGGGTGGGGACTTTTCAATTTTTTTATTTTTGTTTAAATTCTTTTTTATGTGTAACTTTGAATTTGGGGGGGGGGGGAATGATAGCAAAATATGTGACAGGTCCTCTTTATGGAGACATCAGGGGTCTCCAAGACCCCTAATGTCACCTAGGACACCCGCTCAGATCTAGAGCGCTCCTGGCCGGCCACTTTTTTACTACGGCCGGCCCGGAGGTGGTTAAGGGTCACGGGAGGACATATACTAACCTCTCCAGTGACCCAAAACTCAGTATATTGCGGGCAATAGCCCGCAATATACTGAGAGCGCTGCAGCCAGGGCGGATCCCGACAATATGGTCGAGATCCACCCAGCTGCATGAGTGACATCTGGCTCTGCCTATCTAGAAGCAGAGCCAGCTGTGCCCGCCCCCTCCGCCATCCGTTCCTCCACTCAGCACTGGAGGATCGGAGAGGGGAGGGGGGAATCCCTGAATGTTCGCTCGCAACCCAATCAATAGAGCCGACCTGTGACAGCTTCTTTGTCACATGTCGGCTCTAACTATGAGGATGAGTGGAAATCACTCATCTCAGAGTTCTCCTTTAAGGCATCCTAAAAAGCCCTTAAGAAATCCTGAAATGACACAAAATAATATTGGGGTAATTTTAGCCTTCCTTTAACTAAGGAAGCAAAGTCTGCAATACTCAACTATGTTCCATTGATGCTACCTCCACAAGCAGCGTCCCTGGCGCAGACATCTTCTCACACAGAGAAGATGTACACAGTATGTCTACTCTGCAATAAAACGCCTACCTGCTTATAAATGTTCTCTTGCTGGGCAAATTTCTGCTTTACCATCTATCTAAAGCCAAGTTTAGATACAGTTTTGGACATTGTGGGGAAGGGTTAGCAACTCTGCCAGTATTGCTGCCTGTGTCCCTGCTGGGAAGATTCACTCTATTTTTCTTGGAGAAAAAATAACTGACAATGGCTTTAACCCTCTCATAAACTAGGCAAAACTAAAAACAAAACATTTTAGCTTTACATACAGATGTATCCCAGTATAAAGAGACCCTATAATCAACTTAAAAAAATTGCAGGTAACAGCACACAAAAATCAAGTATTTCAAATGCTTACTTGCAGCATTTTTCCTTTCCATAAATATTTTTTTAATTACTTTGCAATGTGCCTTTTAACTTGCCAGAAAATGTGGGGGGCTGGATTCCCCTCTCCCCGCTCCGATCTGCCAGCGCTGACTGGCGGAACGGACGGGGGAGGGGGCGGGTACAGCTGGCTCTGCCTCTAGATAGGCAGAGCCAGCTGTCACTCACGCAGCTGGGCGGATCCCGTCGTCTAAGTCGGGATCCGCTGCGGCGTCTCAGTATACCGCGAGCAGTAGCTCGCGTTATACTGAGCTTAGGTTAACGGGAGGACGCTAGTTTGTGTCCTCCCGTTACCCTAAGGAGAACTATGGGGAAAAACACTGACCCCATAGTTCTCCTTTAATGTGCAAATAGTTTAATGGTGATGGGATAATCAGCAATAAACTGCTTACTGTTAGTTCAGTCAAGAATACAAGAGGCCACCATCTTAAACTGGAAGAGAGAAGGTTTGATCCCAAACAGCGAAGGGGATTCTTTACTGTGAGAGCTGTAAAATTGTGGAACTCTCTTCCACCGACAGTGGTATCAGCTGAGCGTATGGAATCATTCAAGAACTATCTAGATACTTTTCTCAGCACACAAGATATACAAGGGTTACAGGCAATCATAGTAACAAACACACACAGACACACGCACAAAACCCAAAGGTTGAACTCGATGGACCTTTACTTAATCGTAATAACAACTTTACTTAACTGTAATAACAACTATATGTAAAACACTGTTGTCAAGGTATATTGCTCTATGACTCTATGACTAAGCAAAGCTGGAATTGCTATGAAATAGTGATTCCATTGACAGTTTTTTATTTTTCCTAGCATCAATACTTCAGACAGATGTATCACTTGTATAAACTGCCACATAATGTGATGAACACTAGGTGGCACAAGTCCATATGCAAATTGTTACGCTACATTATTAAATAATGACTTAATAGGTATGGCTTTAAAGCAGTGTGAAACTGTCAAACTGTTTTCAAAAATGAATCTAAATCAAACAAATATACATTGCCCAGCAAAGTATTTCTTTACATTTCTGCCCAAGCACTCACAGTCATCATGTTTACAAACAGTTCCAATTCTCTCAGATCTGCTTCCATTAATTTCCTGTCCAATACAAGATCACAAGGGAGAGCACAGTCTCCACCAGATGTCCATCTACTAGCTTAGAGAAGGGAGGTGCAGAAGCAGGGGGGAAGCAAGTGTCTTGCCCTGCCGTGTCTGTGTTTGTGGAGATACACACAGATTACTAGCACACACAAGGGTGGCTCCATAGCAGCCTTCAAGGGAAAGGAACCAGCCTAAATTAAGATATCAGGACCAGTGCTAAGGGAACCAGCTAATTCTGCATGAAACTAAAACTTTTAAACATCAAGGAGCAGCATCGATTTTAAGTGATTTAATCAGCATTTGACATAGCTAAAAATTAGAGGGGCACCAAAATGAAATGTTGAGACTGAAACCGAAAATAAAAAAAAATGTCAGGCTGAAACAGAAACTGATTTTTTTTTTCTAACCTTTTTAATTTTTTTAAAAAATATTTAATTTTTATTTATTTTTTTCTAAACTTTTTAATTTTTTATAT
>NW_017306560.1:62872-63555 GCF_000935625.1 Nanorana parkeri
ATTTTTATTTTTTAACTTTACTGTTGGGGGCTTCAGGGAAATATTAGGGGTCTAAACAGACTCCTGATATTTCCCTTTTACAATAGATAAAGAGATTGAGGACACAGAGTCCTCACTCTTTTTTTCTTTTTTCTGTGGGGTCACAGTAAACATACTATGTCCAGTTATTTACACACATTCAGCGATCAATGATTGCTGACTGGATCGGCTCTCACAGGAGGCTGAGCAGGCAGTGCGGAGAGGAAAGTGTGGTTTCATTTGACAGCTGACTCCTCTCCCTCCCCGCTGACTCGGCCTCCTGTGACAGCTGTCTCTACCCACACACGGCTCTCCTGATCTGTTACAGGAGGCTGAGTGGGGCAGTGTGTAGGGTTGCCACCCGTATGGGAATCACCCGTACAGTCCGTTTGTTGAGTCTTGTGCCCGGGCGTCACGCCAGCAAGTTCGCTGCCGAGGAGGTCCTGCGTTTCTGCTGAAATGTTGACCCAACCTTACATCACAGACATGTGAGACCTGGAGACGATCAGGATGCTGCCAAGGCAGGTAAGGGTTAACAGTGGTGGATGGGTGTGCTAGTTGACGGCAGAAGCCAGAGGCGGCTGAACCGGAGATCGGTTGTTGCTGATGGCGGGGAAACAGCTGAGAGGAGGGGGGAGCGGGGGAAGATGGATGGAGGGTGAGTG
>NW_017306560.1:64139-85897 GCF_000935625.1 Nanorana parkeri
GCTTCCAGGCCTCTAAAGACAGTCTCCTTACTCTTTCTCTTGGCTGCCTATTCGCCCCAGCCAAAATCCCCCCTCCCCCGGCCACGCTGGAGTGTTCGGGTTTCACCCGAAGAAAAGGTGGCAATCCTAGCAGTGTGGGGGGAGAGCTCCTCCTGTGGCACACTCACAGTGCTCTCCTCCCCGCCCCGCTCGGCCTCCTGACAGTTTCTCCCCCCTGCTGGACGCTGCGCTGTATCAGAGGGAACACAGAGAAGCGCACAACGGTGAGGAGAGAAACTAAGGATGCACCGCAATTTCAGCCAAAATATGGCAGTTTCGGCATTTTGCCCAAAGTGCCATTTTCATCCGAAATTTCAGTGCATCCTTTTGACTTTAATATCACTTTATTTATCTTTTTTCTTTTAGCCTGTGAATACATAAATGATGCAGCAGCATACCTCTTGTGGCCTGTCTGCACATCCCAAACACAGAAACATTGCAATCAAATATTACATGGTGCCTGAAGTTGGAGAGTGTTGCAGTGCAAAAAAGGTCAAGCTGGTTGTCTTAATAGAAAATGGAGTTTACTGGTACACAACCACCCATCATGAACTGGGCCAGTGAACACATTTTATGGGAATAGAAAAGGAATAACCCAATCTCATCGTCAAATCTCCACTTAATGGAACAAGAAAAATGCTATTGTGGGTTGAATAGAAAGGAAGGCATATTTAAAAAGGCATGGGAAGACATGTCAGCAGAGAAAACAAATAGTTAAATGCGTATTACAAAACATACTGCTGGTAGTTACCACTAAAAAGGAAACAAACTGTTTGCAAAATACAAATTCTGTAACAGTGCAAAGTCTAAGTGAACCAGATAAACAGTTTGTGACAAAGCCGAAACTGTACTCCAAAAACTGTCTGTTTACTAACACTGAGGAGATGGTATATGACAGTTGTATTTGAAACAAACTCCTCCATATTATAAGAAAAATGCACTGGCTACTCAGGCACAATTAAAAACCCAAGGCTAAATCAGACGATGTGCATATATTTAGTAAAGCACCAAAACTCCCAGGAATGCACCAGTAGACAGGCAGAACAAAAACTAGCCGAAGGGTGAAGACACCCAGCAGCGCCTCCCCTCTAATTTGTTATGTATGAGTCAGTGACAGTTGTGTCCAGTCGTTTTCTACAGTATACTAAATATAAATCTTATATGTCCTTAAAAATGTTTAAAAAAATTAGGTAGAGAAAATTGTCCTAGAGTTATTGTAAAGTTAACCAATGCATACTGGTGCTTCTGATTTTGGCCTGGGCATCTTGGCTTCAATGACACCTGGGCACTAAAGGGTTAAAGGCTTCAAGAAAGCCTTTATAATTGTCATAGTACATACTGCTTATATGTCAACTGAAGCCTGTTTGAGATTAACAGCAATATTGAAATATGCTGTATACTTGAAAGATCCAGTAAAAAAATACACATCTTTAACGTGACCCTTTCACCTACCCGATGAAATGAAACAGAAGTGCCTTGCAAGAGAAGAAGAGTACTCAGCTTTCAGTCACACCGCAGCTTTCAGTTCCAGACCATGTAAAAAATACTGCAGCAAGCCCTATTTTACCTACTCTGGAACGCATGCAAACGCATCAAAAACTCAACTCAAACGCAAACGCTCTGGAACGCACTGAAAGCCCATTTTAGCAAAAACGGCCCGGAACGCATCAAAAACATGGCAAAAAACGCAGTATAACACACTGCACTGCGTTTGCAGAAACTCATGCAGATCTGGTCTGCATTTGGTGTGAACAAGCCCTCAGTGTTGGATAGTGTTACCTTTGTTGGCTGCTGTTGCTCTTCACTATAACAGGACACAAGTGGGGGGAATTTATGAAAACTGGTGCAGACAGAATCTGGAGCAGTAGCCCATGGCAACCAATCAGTATCTCTCTTCAGTTTGCTCAGGTAAAATTTGAAAATGAGACAGAGAAGCTGATTGGTTTTGATAAATCCCCCCCCCACCCCCCCACCTTTCCTGCCCTGCCCTGCCAGGCCTTTGCTCACGGTCTGGTTAGGAATTTTAGAGGTGACCTCCTTAATATTCCTACCAGACCTTAAGGGCTTTTTTTTGTTTTTTTTTAAATGGGGTCCCTCCTAAAATTCCTACCAGACCTTAAGGTCTTTATTTAAATAGGGTCCCTCCTAACATTCCTACCAGACCTAAAGGGTCTGGTATTGTTTGGGAGGGGGAACAGCACAATTTTTTTCCCACATAAATGTCATTTTTGCTGCATCAGGTTCTATACATCGTACAGATGTGCCACTTTACAGGCAGTTTAAGGGGACCCCCAGGCACGATATTTGAAGTAATTTTTCATTTTTATTGGTTCACTTTAAGTGATGTTAGAATCACTGCTCCTTTAAAAACAGTATTTTTAAAAAGTGTTTTTTTAATTGATTCATTGATACATGTCCCCCAGTGCAGTACCCGAATCCCAATACCCTTTTTTACGGCCCATAACTTGCAAATAAGCCTTCAAAAAGGGAACATTTGATTTTGTTCTGGTCCTATAGACTTGCATTGAGTTCGAAGTTCAAGTTCGAACATTTTCCATGTTCTAAAGTTCGAACTCGAACCGAACTCAGGTGTGTTCAGACCATCACTAGTGTCAATATGGGAGTCAGTGTCTATTCTCTGCCTATAATATGGTGATTAACTTTATCAAAATGTCTTTAAATTGAGCAGAGCTCATGAAGATGATCCAGATACTTCAAGTGGAAATATATTTGTCAAATCTGTCAGGTGCCAATGATGTTAGTTCCTCCATTTCTTCTAATTATGTGATTTTGAAGATCCATTCTTTGATGGAGAGCGGAAGGCTGGACTTCCAGTGCCATGGGATCACGGCTCAGGTAGCTAGGAGGAGGAAACTTAGCTGTTCTTTATGAGTCTATTTTTTTTATTCAGCACCATCACATAAAATAATTATTGAAAAATATTTATGTGTACCATATATTGCATGTTATACTGAAATGAGAATACATTCTGCCATTCAATGACTGCAACTGTGCAGGTTTACATAAATCCTCATATTTGTCTTTTAGTTGTTGAAGGTGTTTGCTGAAGAGATTGCAAAACATGGGATTAATAAAGCAAGCATCTGCAAGTTAATCCCTGTTTGCTACTTTTGTCTATCCTCTTATACATCTTCAAAGCTCTGACAGACATGGTTTACCTCCTAACCAAAGGCTCTTGATGTTGAAGTCTAGTGTGGAAGAAGACAACTGTGCTTTTAAAGCAGTGAACATTCTTGGGGCTCAAACACATTTAGGGCATTTGTTATAATTTGCTCTTAGCTGTCAGCTGTGCCTGTGCCCCTTACAATATATGTTCTTAATTTTGTAAAGGTAGCTGACATTATGATTAGGAACAGAAAGAAAAATACACCAAGGGAAAGCAAGCGTGCACTTCTGATTAGAGGAGCATGAAAAGCTTGTAACTGACCACATTCATATACTGTCAGCAATAGAGTTTGAATTCGAGTCTGTCAAATGGATGCCTATCCATGGGGTGCATATGGAGTCAACATTTTTGTAGGAACCCTTGAGATTTTCATCATTCCTTCTTTATATCATTTTTTTTTTCAAGTGGACTTTTCCTTTAAAAGCCTGTGCTTAAGCAGAAATTAGACAGCCAGTGATCTCTTATTTTTATGGTAATTTTTCCACCCTAGGAGACGGGCCAACAAGATCTTGAGTAAGAAAACAGTACATTCAGTCCCTCAAATATATTCTCTACAGTATTACTGTTTTAAAAACCAAACTCTTAGAGAAATCAGCTATGTAGGCAACATGATTTCCTTCCAAATGCCCTTTGAGATGATTTTAATTGGAAAGATAAGAACATGTTGTAACTGCAGTTATTTCTTAAACTTCTAACTCATTGCTCAACTATACCAGTCCAGCTGGTGCATTGTGAAACTTTCAAACAGTTGTCTCATCAGCCTTAGAGGAAGAGCAGTGGAAGATACAGGAGTCAGAAAGATACAAGGTAATCACACATTTTAAGCTATTTTATTTGTTTATTTAGGAAGATGTGCCACAATAAATAGTTGCCATTCACTGTAATGCGAAATATGTAGGAAATTCAACATCAAATTAGCATAAACTGTCTGAGTATGTAGACTCACACTCTTATTTATGGGAAGGTTAATAAACTCTGGGGGCAAACATTATTTTAGATGCTTTAATAGATGGTGGCCTGCTTCCTCATGTGCACGTGTTGGATGAAAGGGTAGATATGTGTTATTTCCATTTGCTTGGTAAAAATTGGAGTAAAACTGGAGTAAAGATTTTGCAATAACAAGCAGGTTTTCTCGTTCAAAGAAAATGAAGAACCTTGGTATGAGCAACAGCTCTGCTTTCACTTTGCTTTTTCAAATAGAATTGTTATAATGGAACAAAGTTTAAAGGCAATAAAGGTGTGTCTTTTCGTCAGTGTGGTTTATACTGTATGTGTGGGTTAGGCATTAACACAATGAGATGGTGCCAGTAAAATAAGTGGGGAAGTTGAGGGCAACGTTAAGGAAACTAATTAAGTTTTGCTTAAATTATGGCAATCTGTTTAATGCAGATATTTACTAACTAAGGGTATGCATTTACATTCATGACCTGTGGCTATATCTATTCTGCACTGCTTTGCATTTCCTACTCTGTTTGCTCAACCTTTCAAGCAGCATGTTTGCATCATCAGATATACCCTATGCTTATTGTGGGGGTAGGTGGGTACAATTGGGGCCATGAACCCATCACTCCTGCAGATTACACCACCAGGGTAGTGATCTTTAGGTCTCTCATTCTGTTTATCAGGAGGGATGATAGCAGAATGAATAAATATGTCATCATAACAATACAGTAACAATTATTTGTTTTTCCGGCTGTGTAAATAAGATCCGCAAACAATCTGCAAACAATGGATCAGACAATGATCCTCTTCCTTAGGAAAGCCAGTAAAGCATTTCAGATGCCTCTGATTGATTGATTGATTGATTGTGGGGAAAACAGTGTTAGGTTGTGTTGGATTGCTGAATATTACTGTTTTTCCTGAAATAACCCTGAGGATGTTTTCTGCTTTCTCATGTTTTCATATATAATTTAGAAGAAGGATCATTTTGCAGTTGGATAGTGTCATATTATTTCTATTCTTAACTGACAAATCTAGGCATTATTATACTCTCTTCTTTGTTGCGTATGAGTGCAACACTAAAGCCCTGCAACATACATGCAAGACATCCTTCCCTGCGACCTTTCAATATAAATTCAAGTGTAAGTTTGCATAGTTAAAGACTCTTCTTCACTTCCTCTCTAAAAGAATCTTTTTTTTGTGTGTGTTTGTTGTTTATAGTCTCACTGCTTACAGATTCAGTAGTCGTATTACTTGCACAACAATCTAAAAAAAAAAACATTTTGTGATGCCTCAATTTTCTCTGTAGAATTAGACAGTCATCCAAGATTCACAACATGATTTGAAAAAAAAAAGACTCTATATTCCTTTCATGTAATTTTGCTGCCAAAAATGTCAAGCAAGGTGACACAAACTACGCTAACTAAGCTAAGGTGACAGGAGATAACGAGCACAGTAGGTTTGTTTCCATGAAACATTATAATCCAGCCCCAAGGCTGTGAGTCCTTAGGTCAAAATGTACACTGAAGTTATTACACTTCATATATCTATATTGATATTTTCATTATGTTAATTTATGGGATCTTTACATCTGTTGTCCTTGGTAGTGGTTGTTATAGTGGCAGTCTGGCAGCCTATTAGTCAGAGATGTAAAGGTGTAGGGTGGATATACAGTAAGAGGCCGCTGAATTACACAACCTGTCTGGGGGCTGTCGGATCGTGCATCCATGCTATATCGATCTTCGGTTTGCCTTAGTTTTCGAGCAAACGTTTATTGTAAAGCTATATATATCTTTTATAACTGTAGACCCCACAATAATGTGGAAATAAATTGTTTCATGACATATGATTATAATATGGAGGGGACATGAGGCTTTAATGTCATTACTTTGCCACTTGCTCTCACGGTGTTCTGGTGTGGAGCATGGCGGGAATGCATGGGTAAAATTGGTAGCCGAAGACTAAGGGCCTATTCACACGACGTCCGTTTTCTGTGCTGACCTGATCCGTACACTCCTGCACTAAAAATGCATCCCAATGTATCCCTATGTGTTTTATGGGCTACAGTTCTCACGTGCGCAGTCCGTTCAGGTTACGACAGAAAAATACTGCATGTCACATTTTGTACGGTCAGGAAACGGACCGAAAATGCAAAACGCATCAAAAACGCACTGCACTGCAGCTAACATACTGACAGCCCCACTCCAGCAATCAAAAATGCATCAAAAACGCGGCCAAAACGCGCCAAAAACGCACTGCATCAGTAGCACCGCGTCTGCAGATCCGCAATATTCCCCATTATAATCCATATGTCTAATTACATGAAATAGCAGTACACAAAAGAGAAATAGATTATAATAGGGAACATTACAGTGGTGTAATATTCCCCATTATAATCCACATGTCTAAATATATGAAGTATGAGATCCCCTCCCCCTCCCCCCGCTCGGACTCACCCTTCCAGGATAGCAGCCTTATCGATGTGTGCACTCCAGGGGGCGGGACGGGGCGTGTGACACACACACGTCTCCTGTGACTCACCTCCCCTCCCGCCTCCTGTTACTATGGACGCGGCCGGGAGGGGAGGTGAGTCACAGACCCGCCCCCTCACTGTTAAGCCCGTCGGCAGTGTGGGGCCCCGGTGTTCGAACACCGGGACCCTTCACTGCCCCATATTGCAGGACCGGACCGCACTGAGACTGTGCGGCCCGGTACCATTTGATCCGCGGACCGGTACCGGTCCGCGGACCGGGGGTTGGAGGACACTGCCTTAAGTCATAGCTAGGTAAGTGAGATCAACATCTTTTCCTAATAGCACTTTTCTATCTTGAGTCAGTATACAAGCTAATTTCTTGTACTTTTTGTAATCACATCAGCTGCTTTCCCTTCCCAAACTGCATAGTCTTCTAATTACTGCATACCTTTCCAGAGACACTGAAATGTTTTTTTTGTCTCAGAGACAGTTGTATCTCCATTCTTTTGTCATTGATGGCTCCATGTGTGGACAGTCACAAGCAATGGGCTCCAAAAGTCCTCAAAGTGTTTTTGCTCTGGGGTATTTATAATTGATTACTGAATATATTCATCATAGAAAAGTAATTCTCAGCAGAAGGGCTTCAAAAGTTATACTATTGTGAAATGGTTCATCCATCACTGGACAGGTGTCACCTCAAGTATCAGTTTGCCCTTGCACTATATACCCAATACCATCATGTTGACCCAATAAGAGGAACAGAATGGTAATTTTGCATTAACCATGCCTGTCTATTTACATTTTGCAGGCACTGGCCAAATATATTTATATGAACATATAAATATATTTATATATATGTATGTATATATACTGTATATGTACATGTACATTTCTATTGATCATAGCAATAGTGCTACTTTGTCAGTACAGTGCTATAACTGGGAAAAAATGTAACTAAATTCATCTAACTTTATACATGCTGCATTTGGAAATCCATGAGGCTGTGATCCAGAAAAAAATACTTCTCTTTCTTCCTCTTTTTCAACAACGTTATAGGCCTTTCTTGGTTTAGGATGCTGAGGGTGCTGATGCTGTTAGTTGACAAAAATGTTATTTACCTCAATACCTGTAGCAAAACATTTAGTTTACATTTATATACTAAATAGTTTACATTTAGTATAAATTTAGGGGGTTATTCACAAAAGGGTGAAGAGTCTGGGGAAGGCAGGAGAAGTAAACAATCTAGCCAAAAATAGCTGATTTAGAAAAACTCTCCAATTCAGCTCACTTTCCAGTCAGCTATGTTGTCCTAGATTGTTCACTTCTCCTGTCTTCTCCAAACTCTTCACCCTATTGTGAATAACCCTGATAGTATATTTTTACTAATATATAGATGTTTATTCTGGTCACACCATTGCAAATTGTGTGGGAACTCCATAGTGAGAATATTTCTTGCTTTTCTTCCTTCTAAAAGTCCAAACTGAGAAAATTTGTAAGATTCAGATCCCAAGAATAAATCAGGCTAATCGTCATTGGAGCAGATTTTACAAAGCTTCCTTGTCTTTTCTTGGTAAGCCCATAATAGTTAATTTGGAGACTGCAGCTCGGCCATGACCAAAATGAAAAACTGCAGCCCTGTTACAGAAAAGCAGAGAAATGCAGGTGAATGGAGACACAATAATTAGTATAATTTAAAAAAAACCAGAGGAGCGAAGAACTGCTTAGGTATAAAGCATGTTTTTAATATATGTTACTTTGCTAGCTGAGTAAATTGCATGATTAATATAGACATGTAAACTTTTAGGGGCTCATTTTTAAATGTTTTGCCCAATGTCGTTCGCATGGCAATAGTGCCCCTAGATGGCGCTGACACGTATAGGAATTTGTATATATGTCAGCATCATCTAGGAGTGATAGCGCTGTGTGCATGCGGAACCTTTATCGGTGACCCATAAATTCTAAGTTTAAAACTATTGGCCACAAACCTTATGACAATACCTTCTAATGGCAACATACAATTAGCTGGCCACTGAAGAATGGTTTGTTTTGCGTGTCATACTGTAGTTTATACTGGGAAGTATACAGTATGCGTGTAAGGTGTTAAGAATGTTTCACCGGGTTGTAGCAGCTAGATTCTTATCACTTTCAGTTCATGACTTGGTTTTCTAGACACGTAAGAGGAACGGCGAGCGACCTTATGAGACATCTGTTGTTACTTTCACCCCATAAATTGTGTTTCACTTGCAATTTTTACAGCAATAATATATTTCAATAGAATGGGTGTCCTGGAAAGCGAGGCCACAAAGTAAGTTCTGGACAGTTTTATGAAACCGAAAATCTGGAGGGAAAATGGTACACTGTAAAATGAAGTTGTCAGAACATAAGGACAAATCTGCTGCTGCTGGTACATGATCTATCCCAATTTATTTGTTTGGTCACTAAATTATACCTACGACAAATGTTTTGCAGTTTAACCACACTGAGCTTTTGAATGTCAAGCTGTGTGACGGCTGGAAATGTCAAGCCATTTCAGTGAAATAATGCTAAAACCACAGGGTACCAAAAAAGTACTAGTTTATGGTTTGAAATATTCAAGCAATTTCTGGCAGATCCTGAAAATATCAATTACTTTGTCATGTTCATAGACCCCAGGGTGCCTATGTCCATATTGGTTTATATATCAAAGTAGTCTTTCCACTCTTTTTTCAGTATTTCACATAAAAAGTCCCCAAAACCTAATCTTAATCCGTAGGTTAACCCTAACCTCCTAGTCTCAGCCATGAGTTAACCCATCCTAATCCATGCGTATCGTTTCTTCAATTAAAGTATTGGGTGTTTATGTGCTGCATTTGGTGAGGAAAGCACCAGCTACTAAAGCATTGCTTAGATGCCGGGTTTTAAACACTTTGTTTACCCTTATTAGTCTTTATGAGGCTCACAGTTGTGTAAAGTCTGTTTATATAGAGGTTGACCTATATAACATGCTTTAGTCCTACTAATACATTTGAAAAAATTGGATATCAGCAGTAACTTAGCACATCGAACATTTTCAAAGTGTATCTAAAATGTAATTTTTTACAGCTTACCCATCGATGACAGCTGCATTCGTTTTCATCTATCAGGCTTTTTTCGTTTAACCTGGTAATCCTACTAGTAACACACTTTCTTTCCTAGAGTGGCAAAACAGTACTTTATCTGTGGAGGATCACTCTACAAATAGGGGTGTGTGATAGCTCCTACCAGAGGCGTAACTAGAACCTTCAGGGGCCCGGTGCAAGAAACCATGAAGGGCCCCCCCAAACCCCCATCGCCATGGGAAGGCACTATAAGCAGGCACCGTGTGGTTAACAGGAAGGCTGCCGAGGTCCCCAGCAAGCGCGGGACCTCAGGCAGCCGCTTCAGTTTAAAAATGTAGTGCCTGTGTTCCCCGGTGTTCTGTCGAGAACGCCGACCCAGTATCTGCGCTTGCGCACAGACTGTATTAGTGAGGAAACATCCATTTATTTATGAAGTATTAGTGTGTAATTGTTAATTGTGACCGTTAATAATATGCCATCCATGGCAGTAAATGATGGATGGAATATTATTAATGGTCACAATTAACGATTTCAACAACATTTTTTGTCAATAAATACTCGTTTCCTCGATAATACTGGTCTGTGCGCAGGCGCAGATGCTGAGATTGGCAAATCGACTAGGTCAGCGCTTAGTATCGGGGCATTTTCATGAGTACTCGTGAAAATGCCCAGCATTGGCACTGGTGCATCCCTACTTAATAATATAATGTATTGCTGGGACTTGTAGTCCTGCATAGTTGATGTTATTCTGCATTGCTGTATAATCATTATACAGCAATGCACATGTTGGGGGGGCAGACTGCCAACAGGCAGACTGCCAGGGCCCGGTCGCAATTGCGACCACTGCGACCCTGGTAATTTCGCCAGTGGCTCCTACAGGTGATAATCACAACAGGTCTATAATTCCATCTGGATTCAAGCTGGATTGGTGGCAAATGGAGAGTGTTTCAAAAGCTCAGGATGTGCACCACATAGACAGAAACTGAATATCTCACATAAGGAAATATTTACTGTGGAGTATAACAGTAGCATGCATACATAATAAATGTTTCATTCAACACTCCTCAATGAGTAAAATAGACTTTACAGATGATTGTTAATCAATGGTGACTCCACCAGTCATAAATGGCAAGATAATAACTGAAAATGAACAGTTTAAATCAATCCGAGACTTCACAAGCTAATGGGAAATACTTGTAAAACATAAATCCCCAGTGCTGTGCTGTAGAAAGAAAATGAATAGAATTCTGTACATCCTGATGGATAGAATGATGACACTCAGTGTAATTGTCAGCATATGACTCCCAGGTTAGTTTCCATGAAGGACGCAGTAACTGTACTTCAACAATGAGTGACAAAATGTGCCCTAATGTGTATATAGTTATAGTCCATGTTGGAGATGAAATTAACAGCCTTATATAGGTGAAAATACATATTACATCAATACTCTGTGGTCATCATAGTCATTCCATATAGGACATGGCAATTGCACCTACAGTGTTTGCCAAAATGTGTCCTTGTATCAAGTTAGAGTTAGAGTCTACCAGTTTCTACCAAGTCAGTTATTCATATGACTTGGAGAACCCTATGAATCATAATGTTCAAGGGTAGAAGTCAGTATGAGTCTATACATTCAATGCCATGGCAGAAATGTCAACATAGTTTTATACAGTTAGTAATATTACTATTGTGGCAGCAGAGTTGTATGCCCTAGATTCAGATGTTATACTGAAGGTTGTCCTCTAGGGGGAAGTGCTGAGAGGGCTGGAGGCTTGGAGGTAACAAGCCCAGTTGAAGCTAGATGGCTTGTTAAGGCCTCTACAAGAACTCCCAGCCTCCTAAGGGTGCCCACACACCTTACGATAATCGTGCGATAATCACGGGAAATCCATCCATAGTTGCAGGGGGAATTCATCAAAACTGGAGCAGAGAGAATCTGGAGCAGTAGCCCATGGCAACCAATCAGCATCTCTCTTCAGTTTACTCAGGTAAGATTTGAAAATGAGACAGAGAAGCTGATTGGCTGCAGTGCAAATCTGCTCCAGATTTTGTCTGCTCCAGTTTTGATAAATTCCCCCCTTTGTGTCTGGCGGACTGGGGGAGCAAAGTCACCTCAGTGGTGAAGATGAGCCTGTGTGGTCAATTGAGGAGAAGCAGCCTGTGTGGCCAGACGTTTTGTTAGAGAAACACCTGAAGTCGGGGAGACTTTACAAATGTTATGTTGCTGAAGGAAAAAGCTTTACTTTACGGTCTGAAAACCCCTGTGAGGGAAAACAGGTGTGGACATTTTTTTTTGAATCAATAAAAGTGGGCAAATGAGCCCTTACAAAGAAGTGAGTGGAAGTGTCCTTAATGCGCTACTATTTGGAGCTAATTCTCAAACTATATAATATAAAGTATATCTTATAAAGAATTTCTCTTACTCTCTGTGATGTAATCACGGGCCGCATCAGCATTATGGTTGCCCTCAAAGGGCCGGTTGTATCTGTAAGACTATATAAATGTATCTACTCTTTATCTGATTAAATAGTTACCTCTGCATTCAATTATTACTGGTTTTAGTAATAACTTAAAGGAGAACTATGGGGCTATGGCTTTTCCCCATAGTTCTCCTTAGGGTAACGGGAGGACACAAACTAGCGTCCTCCCGTCACCCTAAGCTCAGTATACCGCGAGCTACAGTTTGCGGTATACTGAGACGCCGCAGCGGAAGCGGATCCTGACAATTATGTCTGGATCCGCCCAGCTGCGTGACTGACAGCTGGCTCTGCCTATCTAGAGGTAGAGCAGCTGTACCCGCCCCCTCCCCCGTCCGTTCCGCCAGTCAGCACTGGAGGATCGGAGCGGGGAGGGGGGAATCCAGCCACTCCCCTGTCACGGCAGAGAGCTGTGACAGGATCGATAAGTGAGTGAGCGCCGGTATGTGTTCGCTCACCTCCCGATCTACTGAGCCGACCTGTGACAGTCTCATTGTCACAGGTCGGCAAGAACTATGAGGTGAGTGAAAAGCACTCACCTCATAGTTCTCCTTTAACAACTAGCTCTAAAAGTAGAAGTCTAAGAAAAACAATGGCAATTAGTGTAATGGTGGGCTGTGCGGACTCTCAGCTGGGCTATGCAGACTTTCAGGTGGATGTGCAGGTTCAATGGTGGGCTGTGCGTGCTCTCAGGTAGCTGTTCGGGGTCTATGCTGGGCTGTGCGGACTCTCAGGTGGGCTGTGCGGGGGTCTGTGGTGGGTTGTGCAATCTCAGGGGTCCCGATCGGTCTGGTGGGTGAGGTGGCGTTGATCTACAGGAAGGAGGAGGAGATTGTTGGCCGTAAATAGGTGCTGCGATTCACAGGAAGGCTGCTGGGGGCCATGCTGGAGACTTTGGCAGCCTTCCTGTGAAGCCTGGCACCTGTTTACAGCGCTGGCTTAGGTTTAAAAAATTAAAGCTGCAGGAGAGGGGTGAGTTTGTGTTTGACATGTGTGCTGTACAGGATCTTCTGCAGTATATCATAAGGTGAAACTGGTTCACATCACACTATTTATTTATTACAGGAATTTATATAGCTCCAACAATTTACGCAGCGCTTTACATAGTGCACATTCACATCAGTCCCTACTCTCAAGCATCTTACAATCTAGGTTCCCATATCTCACATACATACAGGGCCAATTTAGACAGGAGACAATGAACCTACCAGCATGTCTTTGGAGTGGGGGAGGAAACCAGAGTACCCGGAGGAAACCCACGCAAACACAGGGAGAACATGCAAACATTATCATATAGGTGACCACAGTCCCAAGGCATCCTATCATAGACAATCCATATATCCTTATCACATTCCATGAATCCAAGGTGACAATAAAAAAAGGTTTTACCACATCACATTATCCACATCAAAGGTAAGGCCTCTGATTACTAGTAATGGTAATCTATCATAAAAAAAAAAGCAGAAAAAACATGTTACAGGGCCTTCAGCAGGGAGAGGGGATTTGGTTGGACGGGGGAAAATGTGGAGCCCAGCTTTGGGCTTTAGGTAACACAGGTATTGAAGTAGCACAAATGCATCTATAACTGGATACATTGTACAACACCAATTCCAAAAAAGTTGGGATGCTGTGTAAAATCTGCATTAAAAAAAATGCAATGATTTTTTCTCATAAACCCATATTGTATTCACAATGGAAAACATATCAAATGTTTAAATTTTTTCAGTTTAAACATTTGATATGTTTCTAATTTCTACTGTGAATACAATATGGTTTTATGATTTTTGCAAATCATTGTATTCTGTTTTTCTGTAAATTTTACAGAGCGTCTATGCTGCAGGAAGTTATTTCAGCGAAGAGTGTGGAATCATTCAAGAAACTCTTGGACGAGTTCCTTGGAGACCGTAACATAAAGGGGTACAAGTACTATTAAAGAGCAAAATCAATATGGACTCATACACACGCACACACCAGATCAAACATAAATGCATACACGCAATAGGTTGGACTTGATGGACTTATGTCTTTATTCAACCTCAAATACTATGTAACTATGTCCAAACTTTTGGCATTTGGGATATTATATTCACTTAGTCTCAGCCCAACACGAGTATTGTTCAGATATTTCATAAAATTATATGAATGGATTGGCTCCTAGTGCTGTTTCTGGTTGGTTCACCTGCCAAAGAATTTGTATTTTATCCAGTTCTGAGATTTACACAGCTATGCCACACCACACAGGACTGTTGGGCAAAGTAGACCTTTTTTTTTAACTTGCTTCAGTTCAGTAATGCTTACAGGTCTCCTCCCCACAATGTGACTTGTCACTGAAGAGAAAAGCAGCAGACTGATGAGCTCATCTCACCCTACTCTCTACTCCTATCTACATAGGAGGCACCAATGATAGTGTTATAGTTTGTCCCAATGATTGTAACTGTCACTACATCTTGGCCTGCTATGTATTATAAAATATAAACAAAAGATAGCAATGTTTTTCTCAGGAGAGTTTTCCTTGAATTGTTATTAATAACTATGGCAATGCCTAGTTTAGTCTGGGGATATGATAACATAGGGCAGGCCATGGTGTAGACTCTAGAGGGTAACTTTTCAGCAGTCTTGATATGGTCAGAGAAGAAATTAAAACCTAAGTACCCTAAATTGCTTAGAACTGATCTATGTTGCTATCAGACACCTAACATCACAGCTACTAGCTCTGTTATTAAAGAGAAAGGAAACTTTTCCACAAGGTTTCCTTTCACTTTTTCCCCCCCCTTCCTCTTCCCATTGCCCCCCCCCCCTCCTCTTCCCATTGCTATACTTGCCTAAAGCTCTCTCAAAGGCTTGTGTACATCCCCCCGACGGCTTGTTAATCTAAATGTGCACAGTTTGGCCATATAGCTTTCTAACTTTGTAAGAAAGTTTCCTTACACTTTAAATAAGCATAATAGCATGTATGTAAACCCCTGGTGCCTAACCTATGGGCAGCGGGCTGCATGTGGGCCTTTAGCACTTACTGTGTGACGCTTTTGGCCCTTGCAGATAAGATACTTGTCTGTGTTTTGGTGCTTACTCAAGCCAGTGAAGAAAAATATTTAGACTGGTTTCTACTTACCTATTTTCTATGCTGTCCATTAATTTTCTCTTTTTATGTTTGTTTCTACAATCTTTCACAATAGATCTTGTTGAGAGAAATATCAAATATGACATGTGTAGGTTTGAGGGATCTGTTGGGAGCATAGAAGTGGAAGGATGGAGTTGTAAATGGGCTGCAGTTGCAGTGATATTTGGAAGTCTTGTGTAATGTGTCTCTAGTCTGTGATGTAAAGGTACGTTTGCTGTCTCTGACCATCCTCTGCAGCATTATTGAAGTCCTTGACCATCTACTGTTGCATGCCTGCAGTCTCTGACAGCTTTCTGCAGCATTAATCAATTAATATTACTTGAGCCTTTTATTGATGTCAGGGGCCACACTTAAGGCCCTCTATATCAAGTTAGTCAACCACCACTGACCTGGACTAAGCTGCTCTGGTAAATGGTTATGTAGGTCCTAACACTCAGAAAGGCAAAGTAAGAGTCATTTTCACAATCCCTGTAAATCTCACATGCTACGTGGTAAGATGCCTTTTCCATTATGATATTGATCATCTTTAACACGGTGACTATAACATAACACAAATAACATGAATTTTTGCTGCAAAAAATCGCCAATGTGTGAAATGAGATGATCTCCCATGTCAAGCTTAATGGAGCCATAACCTCTTGACTTATGCTTGTACTAGAAAATGAAAACTAAAAAGAGATCTATAGATGACAACAACATGGGTTTATTACAGTCTTGAATATAATTTATTTTTAGTAGATTTTTACAGGCGCCTGAATTAAACAGTTTGCTACTAGAGCAAAGAACAGTGATTCCATTACAAATTATTGCAGATTTCCTCCTTAGATGCTCTGTCTTCAGTACATGAGCCAATAAAGCACCCTGTCCAACAAGGACTAATGTTTGGAGGTTTGACTACCGCAGGCTGATTGGATTACATGTAGGGAAATCATATTTTGCCTTGACTATTTTCCGCAGTGACACTTCAAAGCTTACTGCTGCGAAACATGCAGTGACTGATATTGGACGGCTTTGCAATTTCCACTTTCCAGAGTGATATGATTATTGGGACAATTAAATTGGAAGGTAAATGATGTGCCAGCAATACACATACATATGAGTTTGTCACAATGTCACAACATCAAAACTGAACATGAACAATGCTTGCAATGTCTGTTTTATAGTTTAATGATATATTACCAGGCAGGCAAATTTTGTGTTTGATTTCCACATCAGTATAAATAACCTGACACAGTTCATTTTGGTAATAGATGTACAGTTATGGTATAAAGTGCCCAACCAGACTGCATTGTATATTAGACGAATATTCCATTGGCAAGTGGCTAAATCCACCTAGGCTGGGATGGCCTATCTGACAATGCAGTTCAATTCCATTTTGCAAGCTCAAAATATGATATGATACTTTTTTGTGGACTATGTAAAATATTTATATTGTTCTGCTGTCCATTTCTCTGATTACTTTGATTATCGCTTCTTAAGGCTCCATCTACCTAGTTCCTAAACCAATAGCACCAAGCCAGATCTCGCTCCAAGAACAAGTAGAGAAAGGCATGTCTACTAGGGTGAAATTATTGCCATAGCAGCCACATGGGTCCAAGGAAAGGACTTCCAGTCAGGGCTAATAGTTCTGATCAGGTTACAAGAAGTCTGTGAAGGTTCTCATTCATCCAGGTCATGGTATATCACCTAGACCAGGGGCGCCCAAAATTTTTCATCTGGAGATCTACTTTTCAAAAGACGAGCTCAATGAGATCTACCAACGAAAAAACACCTGCGTTCAGGGGCGGGAGGGGGCGTGGCGGTGCATTGAAGTAAATGGCACCGCAGCCAGGCCCCTCACCCACAGTGCGATCGCCTGCTTAGTGCCTGCATTCCGGTCCAGTGCGATCAGCAAAAATGCTGCAAGCACTATTTTTGCAGATCACACTGGACCGGAATGTAGGCACTAATGTGCCTAATGTGCGGGCGATCAAACTGTGGGTGGGGGACATGGCTGCGGTGCAACCCCACACCCCCTCCCGCCCCTGAACGCATTCCAGTGCGTTCTAGAGGCGCGGGCGTCCTATCCTCCCGCGCTGCTCGTGTGGCCGATGTTGCACACGGGGAGAGGTGTCCCGCCCCTTTCTGTCTGCAGCGTCTGACACATTCAGCCGGCAGCCGCACGAGCACCGCGGGAGCATAGCAGTAGCCAGCTCCTTTTGCACGCGTGGCAAGAAAAAAAAAAGAAAAAGTGCCCCCCCCTAACAGGCGTGTGACCCCAACAGGCCCCTGGAGGCAGCGCCCTGCCTCCAGGATTTTTTACTATTTTCTATTTTATTTTTAATATTATTGAATTTTAATTTTTTTTTGTTACTGTTGGCGGGCTTTGGGAAAATATTAGGGGTCTAAAAAGTCCCCTAATATTTCCCTTTTAAAATAGAAAAAGAAATTGAGGACACAAAGTCCTCAATCTCTTTTAATGCAGCCTCTGTTCTAAATGAATGGAAAGCACAGAGGCTTCCCATTCATTCAGCCACTGTAACATCAGCATGTGCAGTGAGGAGAGAGAGAGCCGCCAGCTGTCAGATCCAAACCGAGCGGCTCTCTCTCTCCTCACCACTCGGCGTGCTGCAGTGATAGCGGCTCCGTCCCCCGCCGCCGACTACAGCTTCACTTTTCCTCGGATCCCCGCTGCATACAGATGGGGGAGAGCAGCAGGGATCCAGAGAAGACGGGACATCACGATCTACCAGTGATCGCTACGCGATCGACCTTATGAGCACCCCTCACCTAGACTCCAATTATGCAAATGCAATCAACACCTGGTTGTGACAGATTATGTGGATTGGAGTGACAGTAACCATATTTATTCCCAGATAATTTTTTGTACAAGTCATGCTGAATTGAGAAAGCTGGTTGGATGTCCAGTGAAACGTCTGCAAGAAAAATACAGCAAGTCCAGTTGCCTTGACTTAATTTTTACAGATAGGTTACAAGAAGCTACATATAAACTGTTCATACACCAGTTATAAGAGACTACTTTTAAGTCTGCCCAATGACCCACCCACGCAAGACAACTTAAAGGGGCATATTTAAAAAGCAGTAAATGCGACTTTCACCAAATAGTTACTAGTGGTGAATCAATCATTGTCATTTAAAACACAAGCACCCGGATAATTCACCTGCAGCAAATTTGTGGTGAATCTCAGGTTTACTGATTTATAACTATGCCTCTTGAAGTGTATGTAAAGCTCAAACCTTTTTGTTTTTTGTTTTGAATAGATGGATGGAAGGGATAGAACCTCCGCCTAGTGTTTTCTTCAGTAACCCTGCCTGGGAGATTCATCCTCTCTATTTGTCCTGTGGCCAATGTCTTTTGTTCAGAAATTAATGGGAATCCAAAATGTTTGAGTTGTCACAGGAGAGGGAGGTGAGAGCAAAGCTAGCCATACACTTATACATTTCTTGTGTTCAGTCAGTGGGCTGAAGGCAGCATGGATTGACGAATCACTTCTGCCAGGCTATTGGTTAGAAGCTGTCACTGTTCAGCCAACAATAGTTGACTTTTGTTTAGTCAGGTTGTGCTGGCAGGGCCACACATACCGTAGCTTCAATTTGTATTGTAGCAGGATGTATGCAAGCAGTGTATGGCCAGCTTCAATCTTCAAATGGGTAATGGTGTACACTGTCTAAGAGGGGAAAATCACCTCACTTTGGAGAGATCTCCTCTTATTCCCTGCTGTGTCTCTGAGAAAAAAAAATACATGGATCTTCACAATGTAATCATTAAAGAAGAACTATGGGGTTAGGGCTTTTCCCCATAGTTCTCCTTAGGGTAACGGTAGGACACAAACTAGCGTCCTCCCGTCAGCCTAAGCTCAGTATAGCTCGCGGTATACTGAGACGCCGCAGCTGAAGAGGATCCCGACAATGATGTCAGGATCCGCCCAGCTGCATGAGTGACAGCTGGCTCTGTCTATCTAGAGGCAGAGCCAGCTGTACCCGCCCCCTCCCACGTCCGTTCCGCCAGTCAGCGCTGGAGGATCGGAGCGGGGAGGGGGTAATCCAGCCCCTCCCCTGTCACGGCAGAGAGCCGTGACAGGATCGAGAAGTGAGCGAACGCCAGTATGTGTTCGCTCACCTCCCGATCTACTGAGCCGACCCGTGACAGTCTCATTGTCACAGGTCGGCTAGAACTATGAGGTGAGTGAAAAGCACTCACCTCATAGTTCTCCTTTAAGCTTTACATATACTTTCTTTTTTTTTTTTAATTCTTTCTTTTTCAGTTTGAGCCAACATTTTACAGTAAACATATAACACATATAGATTCGAGTAATGATGTCGTACAGTTACAAACGTAGGAAGCACATAACGTACAGTTATGTCGTACAGTTACAAACGTAGGAAGCATATATCTCCTAGCCCCAGTCGCCTAGTTAACCAAGGATCAAACGGGAACAACATAATATCATACGCAACATCCGGGCATTTGGGGCGACTGCAATGCATATCTTATATGCTTTAGTGTGTATAAAGCCACAGTTTTGATAGGCAGAGATGTGGAAACCTAGGGGTCCACCTGTTGACGTTGGCAACTCCACCATATATTCTGTGTAAGAGTGCCGGTGTTCGATACCATCTCATAAGGATCTTATAGTTAGTCTCCTGATATTTAGTACAGATCGATGATCGCAGGGTAAAGTGAATTATATTCCGACATTGGGCGTCTGAAAGAGTGATCCCTAGTTCTTATTCCCAGCGTGTCAGAAATGCCGGTTTCCCGGGCTCTGTTGCTGTTGAAAGAGCAGCGTAGATCTCTGATAGGGTATGCCTCGTCGGGCCACTGAAATCGCACAACCTCTCAAAAAACCTCTCTTACATATAGGGGTCTATTCACGAAGCTGCCGAAGGATCTGGCCGTAGCTTCGGCCAATCCTTCGGCTAGCTTCGGCCCCAGGACCCCTTTGGTTCGGTAGAACCGAAGGGGTGCTGTACGGGCTATTCACAATAGCCCGTACAGCTCCAAGAACAGTGAGAGAAGTAAGCCCTTTGTATGCAATTGTTTACTACTGCTCCTCGGCTTATTAAATGACCCCGATAGTGTATGTAGATTATCTGGGCTCCTCTGGCCTAAATCAGGATCTCTTATACATATAGTCTCTATGACCGGGTGGCACCTTGGGTAGACCTCTCTTCCCCCCTTTCTATTTCCCCTTTCTTTGTCTCTTCCTATTTAAAATGTCCCCATTTATTTATTTTCTATTTTTATCTTCCCTCATCCACCTTCTCCCCCTTCTTTTTTAAACTTTGTAATTTCTACCGCTGGGTAGATACCCAGAAAGTTCCTTTCTTTCTGGTCAAATTGTTAAAGCATGATCTAATCTGTCAGGTTGGTTTCTGGCATAACCATTATTATTGTACTGCTTTATTTTGGCTAGAAAGCTATTATTAAGCCTGGGTTGTATAACAACGTCCTGCATTTTAATTGCCTTGAGGTATGTTGTGCCTTATCGCAATTTTTTTTTTTTTGGCATGGTCTTCACTGTTCCTTGCACGTTTTGCTTCATAAAACCCAAATAAACCTTTTGTGAAAGAAAAAGTTGTTTAGTTTCTGGAAAGCACTCATTCAATTCAGTCTTTGTTTTTATCCAGCAGCCTGTGTGTGATGGTGTGTGCTAATGCAAAGCACAAACTTGGGTGTTATCAGGTCATAGATGGGCCTCGAAGTTCTAACAATAGGATTCAACCCTCTGCTATTTACATTTCTTCACATGAACACATAAAAGAAAGTTGTCAGCATAATTCAAGAGTGACAGACATTTTTTATCTGCAGACATTATAGCATGCAGCCATCCCTGTTTCGTTTACATCAGCTTGGTACTGTTGAAAGGATTCCCCAAACCTGCAGCTTATTACAATTACATGGTTAGCTGCTCATACAGTACGTCTGTCATAGTGTCATGGCTCTACATGGGTTACACTATGTGTACTGACCTGTTGAAGATCACGGCAGTGTTTTCTGTTTACAGTAAAATAAGTTGTTTGCATGTTGCAGTGTCATTTGATCTGATTTAACTGTGTTCCTGGAACAAGAGGGATTATTAAATCAAAGTAAAGTCTCACATAAAACAGAAAATAGTGTATCACTTTCCTGTCAGTATAGTTAGGCCAAAATCTAAAAATAAGGAGGGACGTCAGACGCCCAGGAACGTAATGTCCCTCACCTCATCAAAAGGATCCCTGCCCCTCCTCTGTTCCCTGGTGGCAAATTCGGCTCTTCATACCTGCGCTGAGAGGCGGCTCTGACCACACCTGTCAGCGCACCCTCTCTCTCCTCCTGGCCGCTCTGAAGCTGCAGCGGCTGGGAGGAGAGAGAGGGAGCGCAGAGAGGAGTTATCGCTGCCGCAGCGGCTGTCTTAAAGGGGCCCCCCTCCCAGTCCGCCTGTAGGGTAGCGCCGGCTCTGGG
>NW_017306560.1:86208-134468 GCF_000935625.1 Nanorana parkeri
CGTCCCCCCCCCCCCCCCACACACACACCGGCGCCCTCAGGCAGCTGCTTGACCTGCCTGTAGGGTAGCACTGGCTCTGATGCTGGGACTTTAGAACTACTTTAATTTTATTTCAACAAACTAAAGAGAAACAAGACTTGCAAATATCACTCATACTTGTCTATAACTAACCTTCCATTGCACTCATTCTCATAGGAATTATTTTATCCACTTCTACAGTCCTCAACAGCAGTGTAACCAGAACACAATGATTGTGTTCCTCTTGTTATTGGTATGAGTTCTTCTGCTTTTGGCTTAGTTGCCTTGGCTCAGATTTCCCATGTTGCACCTCACTTCCCGTTCATGAGCTGTCATTGCTTGGCTGCAGAAGCTGGGCAATAAGCCATTGGAGAGCGATCAGTGCTCCAATAGCTTATTTGGAGTCGAAAGGTGACATTAGGGGTCTAATTGGCCCCTAATGTCACCTTAAAGAGTACCTGTCACTAGGGATGCACCTAAACAGTTTTGTCTGTATCAAGCATTTTTGTCCCGGTACGCGTCGAAACGGAATACCGATACTGGAAGCCCCATTAAGGAAGCCGGCCAGCGTGTAATGACTTGCCACCAGGGTTCCCAATAAGCCGGGACCAGGTGACGAGGAAGCATGGAGCCGGCTTTCTGGCCAGGAGCAGGTAATGACTCACCACCTGGCTTCCTGATTGGCCAGCTTCCCGACCAATCAGGAAGTCGGGTGGCAAGTCATTACACGCTGCCCGGCTTCCTGATTGGCCCGGGAAGCCGACTCCATATTCCCTCATCACCAAGTACGCATACTTACCCAAATACTCGGTATCGGCACCAATACCGATACTAGTAGCGGTGCATCCCTACCTGTCACCACTAGTATGCTATCACATAGGGAGCTTGCAATCCCTCTTTCGTGATAGCAATTAAGTAAAAAGAAAACAAAATGTGTAAACATGTTACATTTTTTTTTTTAAAGTCCCCCACCCCGCGAGCATGCACATATTAACGTAAACGCACAATAAACAACGATTATGATGTTAGGTATCGCCATGCACGACAGAGTGTGAGCAATAATTCTAGGGTCAGTATTTATAGATATGTCTAAACGGACAACCTGTACAGTCTTTTAAAGCGTCGCCTATGGACAATTTGGGGTATTTTGTTGATGTTTCATGGACGCATACAATTTTTAACCTGGGCATGTTGTGTATGTATTTACTCATGACCTCATATTTTATTTTTTTTAAATGGGTATTATATTGTGTTTTTTGGCACTGACCTGAAAATGAACTTAAAAGCATTTTCTACTAAATTTGTGGGTTTGATAAAGAGTTGAGCTAATATATTTTATTCTTGGCAGTGAAAGGGTTACACAAGCGATCAGTGAAGAAATCCCCCTTAAATCCACCATTGCTCAAGGAACCGCCAGCAATTTGTAGGGTAACCCTAAGACCCCATAGTGCCCTGGCTGAGAAAAGCTGTCATGTAGACTAGAGGACATGAGCTAGAATTAGACGACCTGTGAGTCACTGGTCATGTGACCGAGGACCCGGAAGCAGTGTGGAGCACAGGCAGTGAAGACTGTAGTGTCTGTGTAACAATAGGATTTAATTGTTGTGGAAGATCAGTCAGAAGTCATTCATGTCAGAAACGGACTGGAGACATAAGGACTGACATCTGTGGAGGAGGTAAGGACACAAGGACACTGACTGCAGTGTTATGTCCGAGCTGCTGTAAGCTGTGTCTGTATACAGGGACACTGCACACATGTGTTGTTAAAGGAGACAGGCTTCATCACTGTGGTAAACAGAGAGTGTGTTTGTATTTTGGGGCAAAATCATTTGGAATGATGTTCATTTTTACCACTAGTTTTGAAAATCATGGGTACACTGTTCCATTGTCCCCCTAGACTGCAAGCTCCTGGGGACAGGGTCTTGTATGTCCTAGACTGTAAGCTCCTGGGGACAGGGATCTATTATAACAGTAAACTGTAAAACTCCTGGGGACAGGGTCCTGTTATATCATAGACTGTAACCCTCCTGGGGACAGGGCCGTGTTATATCATAGACTGTAACCCTCCTGGGGACAGGGCCGTGTTATATCATAGACTGTAACCCTCCTGGGGACAGGGCCGTGTTATATCATAGACTGTAACCCTCCTGGGGACAGGGCCGTGTTATATCATAGACTGTAACCCTCCTGGGGACAGGGCCGTGTTATATCATAGACTGTAACCCTCCTGGGGACAGGGCCGTGTTATATCATAGACTGTAACCCTCCTGGGGACAGGGCCGTGTTATATCATAGACTGTAACCCTCCTGGGGACAGGGCCGTGTTATATCATAGACTGTAACCCTCCTGGGGACAGGGCCGTGTTATATCATAGACTGTAACCCTCCTGGGGACAGGGCCGTGTTATATCATAGACTGTAACCCTCCTGGGGACAGGGCCGTGTTATATCATAGACTGTAACCCTCCTGGGGACAGGGCCGTGTTATATCATAGACTGTAACCCTCCTGGGGACAGGGCCGTGTTATATCATAGACTGTAACCCTCCTGGGGACAGGGCCGTGTTATATCATAGACTGTAACCCTCCTGGGGACAGGGCCGTGTTATATCATAGACTGTAACCCTCCTGGGGACAGGGCCGTGTTATATCATAGACTGTAACCCTCCTGGGGACAGGGTCCTGTTATATCATAGACTGTAAAACTCCTGGGGACAGGGCCGTGTTATATCATAGACTGTAAAACTCCTGGGGACAGGGTCCTGTTATATCCTAGACTGTAATAAAACTCCTGGGGACAGGGTCTTGTTATATCATAGACTGTAACACTCCTGGGGACAGGGTCTTGTTATATCATAGACTGTAAAACTCCTGGGGACAGGGTCTTGTTATATCATAGACTGTAAAACTCCTGGGGACAGGGTCTTGTTATATCATAGACTGTAAAACTCCTGGGGACAGGGTCTTGTTATATCATAGACTGTAAAACTCCTGGGGACAGGGTCCTGTTATATCATAGACTGTAAAACTCCTGGGGACAGGGTCTTGTTATATCATAGACTGTAAAACTCCTGGGGACAGGGTCCTGTTATATCCTAGACTGTAACACTCCTGGGGACAGTCAAAGACTGACGAAACGCGTCAAGGGGACCCGCTGCTTCCTTCCTGACATACCGGATAAACCTTCAAAGGCTGGGCGCCGTTTACCCCCACATGCGATTTTTACTCAAACCATTTCGTAAGTTTAATCATTTATATTTGGAATAAAGGACTTTCGTGACTACACTTAGATCTGCTTTCTCTCTTGTGTCCTTTTTTCCTGTCTTCCTCGCTCGGCTGAGCTGCTCCTGGAGGGTGTTTGACACCGGCATCAGAACCGTGTGCTGACCGTTTGGAGGAGAGAGAGAAATATAAAGAATTTTTGAGGACTTATGGATTGAAGATAAAGTAATAGATACTTTTTTCTTTGTTATTTTTTGGGGTCCCTTTCTTTTGGTTTTCATTCATTTTTTCCTCTGAGTGAAAGAGTTAAATGCCTTGGTGATTGTAAGGATCTTTTGCGTAACCCTAATCCACGTTTTATATGGAGACATTGCTTTCCTTTTTGCTTTTTTCGTTTTTTCGTTTTGGGGCGATGATAAATGGTTTTATGTGAGCTATTTTTTGTATAGCTGTGTAATTATAATCAACCAATCAAATGATGAGATCAACCTTTTGAATTTGAATCTGAATGTATATGTAATCCCTACAGACGTGGGATTGAGCGTTTAACCACAGAATACTGTTTTTTATTATCACATTTTTATTATCACATTTTTTACCAACGAAATATTGAACAGAACAAAGACACAGTTGACTAATTATAATTATTTATTTATTATACATATTTTACACCAATTTATGAATCTTTATTCATTTATCCATCTATTTTATTTTCCACTTGAATATAAATAGCAAGATGACACAGTAAGAACATTGCTCACTACCAAGCGCAACATAATTGCTCACATTGATCCTGGGGACAGGGTCTTGTTATAGCCTACCTAGACGGTAGGCACCTGGGGACAGGGTCCTGTTATATCCTAGACTGTAGGCTCCTGGGGACAGGGTCCTCTTATATCCTAGACTGTAAAACTTCTGGGGACAGGGTCCTGTTATATCCTAGACCAGGGGTGCCCACAATTTTTTGTGTTAAGATCTACTTTTCAAATGACGAGCTACATGAGATCTACCAATGAAAAAAAAACCTCCCTCGCTCTCTCTCTCCTGGCTGTCTCTCCTGGCTGTCTCTCCTCTATCCCGCCCGTCTCTCCTCTCTCTCCGGGCTGTCTCTCCTCTCTCTCCCGGCTGTCTTATCTTGCTCTCTCTCTCTCTCCTGGCTGTCATTCCTCATTTTTTCTCCTGGCTGTCTCTCTTCGCTCTCTTGGCTATCTCTCATTGCTCTCTCCCCTGGCTGTCTCTCCTCTCTCTCTCTCTCTCTCTCTCTCTCTCTCCTGGCTGTCCTTCCTCATATTTTCTTTCCTGACTGTCTCTCTTCGCTCTCTTGGCTGTCTCTCATTGCTCTCTCCCCTGGCTGTCTCTCCTCTCTTTCTTTCCTGGCTGTCTCTCCTTGCTCTCCCCCCTGTCTCTCTCCTCTTCTCTCCTCTCCTCTCCTGGGTCACCTTGATGTATTTTGCAAACAGTGTAGTGTAGTGCAACAGGTTGTGTAAAGTAATATTCTTTGATGTAATACATAGCACTTCAACCACCAGTATCCAGCAGAAAGGTGTCAGGGAGCTTGGCTCAGCAGACTCAGGCTAATAGGTAATCATGTGTGCACAGCTAAATAAATATACCAAAATGGAATAAAGGGGCCGCCATTCACACCCTTCGTGATCTACCAGCATCAGCTGTGAGAGCTACTGGTAGATCACGATCTACCTAATGGCACCCCTGTCCTAGACTGTAACACTCATGGAGACAGGGTATTGTTATATCATAGACTGTAAAACTCCTGGGGACAGGGTCTTATTATATCCCACCTAGACTGTAGGCTCCTGGGGACAGGGTCTTGTTATATCCTAGACTGCAAGCTCCTGGGGGCGGGACTTGTTATATCTTAGACTGCAAGCTCCTGGGGACGGGGACTTGTTATATCCTAGACTGCAAGCTCCTGGGGACAGGGTTCCGTTATATCAGTAAACTGTAAGCTTCTGGGGACAGGGTTCCATTATATCAGTAGACCGTAAGCTCTTAATGTCAGGGCCCTCTTATATCCTAGACTGCAAGCTCCTGGGGACAGGGATCCATTATACCGGTAGACTGTAAAGCTCCTGGGGACAGGGTCTTGTTATATCCTAGACTGCAAGCTCCTGGGGACAGGGTTCCATTATATCTTTAGACTGTAAGCTCCTGGGGAAAGGGTTCAATTATATCAGTAGAATGTAGGCTCCTGGGACAGGGTTCTATTATATCCTAGACTGCAAACTCCTAGGGACAGGGATCCATAATACCAATAGACTGTAAAGCTCCTTGGGACAGGGTTCCATTATACCAGTAGACTGTAAGCTTCTGGGCACAGGATTCCATTATACCAGTAGACTGTAAGCTCCTGAGGACAGGATTCCATTATACCAGTAGACTATAAGCTCCTGGGGACATGGTCCCATTATATTCTAGACTGCAAACTCCTCGGGAGAGGATTCCATTATACCACTAGACCAGGGGCGCCCACAATTTTTTCATCTGGAGATCTACTTTTCAAATGATGAGCTCAATGAGATCTACCAACAAAAAAAAACCTGCATTCAGGGGCGGGAGGGGGCGTGGCGGTTCATTGAAGTCAATGGCACCGCAGGCAGGCCCCTCACCCACAGTGCGATCGCCTGCACCCGGAACCCAGGCACATTTGTGCCTGCATTCCAGTCCAGTGCGATCCGGAAAAATGATGTAATTTTTTTGCAGATTGCTATTTTTGCAGATCGCACTGGATCTGCAAAATAAAAGATGGTCACATCGGGTAAATAGATACCAAACATGTCAAGCCTTAAAAAAGTGTATGCGCCCGTGAAATTGCAAAAAACTACAATACCCCAAATTTTTCATAGGCTACGCTTTAACTACTAATCAGTTTAGTGTTAGCAGTGAATTGATGGCCTTAGAATTATTGCTCTCACTCTGACATTCGTGGCAATATGTAACATTTGTGGTGCAATTTTCGTTTGTGCTTGTAGGCGCACCCAACGCGTGTTTGCATTGTGTATGTAGGGGCGGGGACTTTAAAAACATTTTCTTGGCATTTTTTTAAAACTTTTTTTCCCCCTACCCCTTATTACTATCACATAGGGGGATAACAAGCCCCCTATATAATAGCAAATATGATCTAACAGGTCCTCTTTATGGAGACATCAGGGGTCTTTCAGACTAATGTTCTTCTCCTAGCTCTAAGAGTGGAGAATGTACACAGTGATACACATCAGTAATACACATCACTTCCGGGTCCAGTGATAGGAGGAGAGATCCGCGGTGGTAATGGTCACCACTAAAGCCCGGGCCCAGGAATGGAGATTTCATCCCTCCCAATGCTCTTTGAAATCTCCCAGTTCCACGAACCCAAGCCAAATCCGGAAAACCTGGGAAGAACTACAAAGCCAGCTCTTTCCCAGTAAATGTTTGCACTTTCTGGAACTGCTCAGTCCCCCTGGCTGAGAGACCTGGGTGACCCTTTTCCCACTCTACATAGTGGCATTGCCACACACTGCCACACTAATGTGTATATTATATTAGTGTATATTATGCCACATAATATACACTGTAAGTATTTACTATATTATGTAGCCATTCTCATCTTTTAAACATGAGGTGAAAACTGGGTCACTATTTTTGTTGGCAGTTAGAGTGATGAAGGGTTGGCCAAAACCTGTATTTCTTCTAATGCTGCTTTTCCTTATGCTGCTTTATTGTTATTTGATTGCTGGCATTGTATAGCTGACCACCCATCCCAGCTATAGAGTACAGAGCTCACCTGACCACACATCCCAGTTTAAGGTACAGAACTCACTTGACTTCTCTTCCCGGCTATGGGGTATAGAGCTCACCTGACCTCTCCCCCTGCGGTCCTCCCGCTGCTGCCACAGCTCTCCCCTCTTACTGTCACTGTTTACACGGAGCAGAGCGGACGTTCTCTGCTCTGAAGAGAGGCTCTCCGGCCGGCGGGGAGAGCGGTAGCCGCCGTTCAGTGTGGGTGGTGAACGAGCAGACGGACGAGCAGGCTGCATACAAGATCACTTGTATGCAGCTACGAGAACGGCTTGTGGAAAAACCGGCCATGCAGGCGCCCCCTGCAGACCAGCGCCCGGGGGCAAGTGCCCACACCCCCATGCTACGCCACTGGAGGCAGGAGGTCCGGGAGGCTCCCACGCTGAACCACGACCAACCAATACAACAGATAATAGGCGCGGGCACCCGCCCTTTGACGACAGAGAGGATGTTCCTCAAGTGAACAAACAATGAAGAACATAAAAGACAGAGGAAGAAGAACAGGAATGAAATGAGAGAACATAGTAGTAAAAGGAAAGGGCATGGGGTAACCAAGGGATAAGCAAGAAACAAAGGATCAGGATAAAGAAGCAGTAGGCCTCACCAATGGGATGGGACCCACCTCCATATTTGGGTGAAATTCCTTATTTTATACCCATGTGGCAGAAGCATCTGAATCTTTCCTCTCTCAAGCTCATCTTTGAAGATGTGTTTTGGTACCAGGGACGAGGACCTCTAAATGTGACATTTTACTGGTGGCAGTATGTTTGCAGACCACAAAAGCCTTGTCCAGTTTCCTCCTGCGCCGTGTTTCC
This sequence comes from Nanorana parkeri, assembly GCF_000935625.1. Taxonomy (NCBI): domain Eukaryota; kingdom Metazoa; phylum Chordata; class Amphibia; order Anura; family Dicroglossidae; genus Nanorana; species Nanorana parkeri. Next base: position 94,058 of record NW_017306560.1, read on the forward strand.
ACATTACCTGCAGACTGAGTGAAAAGACCTCGGAAATTCGAACAAGAGAAAAGCTTTCCATGTGGGCTTATAATTACTTAGCCAAGGTTGTTATTTAATCAATTCCTGATTACACTGAAGCTCATTGTGGCTGGAAATTAAACATCTTTCAGTGTATATAATTTGAATATCTCTCTCCTCTAGACTAAGTGACCTATTATTAGATTTTAATGAGTTTCTGTGGTATAAATATTGGTTTTCTATTTCATTTTTCTTTTCACCCTTTCCTCTTGCTAGGTTATGTGATTCCACTATACTATACAGTGTAAGTCCCTGTCAGTATTTCTACTGCATGCCTGGTTTCATTTACATAATGAACATAAATCTTCATTTGTTTTCTGCTTCATAACAAAATTCTTTGTTGTGTAAATGTTTCCTTTATTGTTGACTTCACATCCATTTCTGACCTCAGGAAATGCTGATTGTCTGTCTTTTGGTTTAATACATCCTGAGTCACTGAGCTGGAACAAATATGCTGATCAGAAGTTCTGACTACATATTTCACTTGGTATAGGTTTCTTTAAAGGAGAACTATGGGGTTAGGGCTTTTCCCCATAGTTCTCCTTAGGGTAACGGGAGGACACAAACTAGCGTCCTCCCGTCACCCCAAGCTCGGTATACGCTCGCGGTATACTGAGACGCGTCAGCTGAAGCGGATTCCCGACAATTATGTCTGGATCCGCCCTGCTGCGTGAGTGACAGCTGGCTCTGCCTACCTAGAGGCAGAGCCAGCTGTACCCGCCCCCTCCCCCGTCCATTCCGCCAGTCAGCGCTGGAGGATCTGAGCGGGGAGGGGGGAATCCAGTCCCTCCCCTGTCACGGCTCTCTGCAGTGACAGGATCGAGAAGTGAGCGAACTACGGTATGTGTTCGCTCACTTCCCGATCTACTGTGCCGACCTGTGACAGTTCCAATGTCACAGGTCGGCTAGAATTATGAGGGTGAGTGAAAAGCACTCACCTCATAGTTCTCCTTTTAACAAAAACATTTTTTTTTGATAGATGCAGAATGGTTAGACTCTCCGTAACATTTTATATTTCTGTCTACATCATTTACTGGGGAGATTTACCCCTGTATTAATCCTGGTGACTACTGTCACCAAAACAGAAAGTGAAGGGAAGTCCAAAACTTTTGATTTGTCTACAAAACAAGAGGTGAGGGTAAATCTTCCAATGGGGACACCTAGTCAGGTAACAGCTGTGTAAGGGGATTCACCTCACTTTAGGGAGATTTCTCTCACTTGCTGCTGCATCTCAGGAAGTAAAGGTAAATGTCCCCAATGGGGACACTCAAAGCAAAAAAAAAAAATTTGCCTATCAGCTTTTTAACCAGTTGACATCCGCGGTGTTAAACCCCCTTGTTAAGGAAGTCCGGGCACACATTTTATTAACCTTTGTAGTGGGGCCATACCAGCACTGCAAGGGTTAACTGTTTTTTTTCTTCTTTTTTTAAACATTTTTGGTTAAAAAAAAAGTTATACTCACACGATCCTCTGAGCCGGACGACTGTCACAGCGCTCCTGTCTTCTCCTCCCCTGCAGTGAGGCATGTCCCTCGGCATCCACACATCCTATACACTGTATAGAACCTGATGACTCGGGGTCCTTAGACCACTGCTGCAGAGGGTCAGCAAGGCTGGAAGGATCGGTCTAAGAGCAAGCTGGCTCCGAGGATCCATATTAAGACACATATAAAGGCCATATCAAATAGTCAATACACAGTAGATATGGGATGAGCAACCATATACATATACATACATATCTACTGTGTATTGACTATTTAATATAGTTACATAGTTACATAGTATTTGAGGTTGAATAAAAAATATGGCCTTTATATTTGTCTGAATATGTTTTTAACTTGTTATAAGAAATAAAGTACGGTAGGTTTTATATTTATACTTCACACATGTAGCTGTATGTATTTTGTGGCACCTTGAAAAAACCCCAGGCTCAATTGCAGCCAATCCTTGCTTGTTTTTAAAAGTCAATTCAGTAATCGACTTTTGTGGAATCGGCAGGGCCACATACTGTTCCATGCGTCTAAAGCACTGCAACTGATGTTAGAACAAACATACTGTACATACATAAACACCTTAGTGGTATGCAATGCGTATTAGGTATCTCCACACATGGTAGAGAAAGAAGGACCATCATTTTAGGTTTGGACACAGACATAAGATCATTTTTGCCTAATCCAACCGGTGAAATCAAGTTGTAATCGCATATCTGATGCATTTCCCCAACCTTCCCTGATATCCCCTGACTGACACTTCTGGAAGGAAATACTTGATTGGTCTAGTGCAGTGGTGGCGAACCTTGGCACTCCAGCTGTTTTGGAACTACAAGTCCCATGAGGCATTGCAAGGCTCTGACAGTAACAGACATAACTCCCAGAGGCAGATGCATGTTGGGATTTGTAGTTTTGGCACAGCTGGAGTGCCAAGGTTCGCCACCACTGGTCTAGTGGAACTTTCTGACTGGGAGAGGATGGTATTTTATTGGTGAATGTCCTCTTTGAACTATTGCTGCAAAGGTGCAAGCACCTTGGCAGTTTTGTAGTTTGTGCAAACCCTGAGCCCTTGTGCTGGACAGTTTGGATTATGTTAAAGAAGAACTCACGGGTAATTTTTTTATTAACCTTTGCAGTGGGTCTACCTCCACACTACAAGGGTAAGTGCTTGTTTTGGTCTAGGGAGGAAAATAAAGTTCTACTCACCCAATCCTTGGAGGTGCTTGGTTGTTAGACTGGTCCCTGGAGACTCTCTCTCCCTCCACTGCAGTGGTCTAAGGTCCTGTGAGCCATCGCATTATACACAGTTTAACGTGAGGACATTCCATCACTGCAGCAGAGAAGGAGACAGGCTGGAGGGAGTGCTGTCACAGCCAGCCATCTCCGAGGATCGGGTGAGTATAGCTTTTTTTTTTCCCCCTCCCTAGACAAAAACAATCAGTTAACCCTTGCAGTGCGGGGGTAACCCCACTGCAAGGGTTAATTAAACATTTCCCCGGAGTTCTGCTTTTATTATTTTAATGTGGAGAAACATAAATGAGGGCATATGAAACAAAATAGTCATTACCGAATAATTGCATTACATGTATTAACTGCACACAGTTATCAAAATACAATATGTTTGACGATGGCAGACTGATCGCCTGTTTGCTTGGCTGATATAAGTTTAAAAGGCATTACAGTAATGACAAATATAAAGCATTAGTCTTCTTCTGTATCGTGGAAGAATTTCACAACTCCTGTTTTTCGACACATTTCTTATTGTTCACCTTCCAGTGTTTCTCTTAGAAAAGCACCATGTTAAATTCCCCATTTAAGCTGTGAGAATGTGTTGGAAGGATCTAGATAAATGCTGCTCATTAAGACATATCCCTTTGGTGTCTTGTTGGTTTTAAAATTGCTGCTAATGGGTACAATGGAAAATTGAAACTAGAAGGTGATGTTTGCTGGAAAATATGAAAGCATTTTTTGATTATTCAGTGTACTTATTATTTACCCTTTGTTTACAGGCAACTAAAGATTCATCCATGAAATAGCTTATTATCCGTGTATTGACACTTTTTTGCGACCTCATGTGCATCATCTTCTTCAAATTTGATCCTCGCCCCGTCTCCAAGAATGCATATAGGTAACTACATTTTCAGTATGTACAGCTGTTCTGGTTAAAGCATGACACTGAACAATGGATAAAGAATACTTGTGCTGGGAGAAACTATAAGGCTGCCTTTGCTGATGTTCTGATCATGCTAGTTGCCTGGCTTTGATACTTTTATAGTCACTGACCCACAACAGGCAGGCAGAGAATTCAGAATTCTTCATCTGCATACTTGTTCCATTTCAGTGACTCAGAAAAGATGTGAAGGACCAGCATGATAACCAGGCAACTTGAATTTAAAAATGTAGTCTTTCTCAGCACTAGTTCATTTGTGTATTTGTCATTTATATAGCACTTATCTTCAAAGTAATGTAGCGTTTCTGAAGGGAGAAATTGGCAACTGCTTTCAGGGCCCATTCACACCACATCCAGATCATCTCCAGGGCAGACCAGATTGTTTCTGGACGCAAAATGCATCCTAATGTATCTCTATGCTATTCCTGGCCTCTGCTCACACCAGCGCAGTCCGTTCCAGACCAGAAAAATACTGCTTGTCCTATTTTGTCTGGTCTGGAATTCACTGGAACTGCGGGCAGGTTCACACCATTTTCTGGACCAGATTTGGTCCAGATCTGGTCCAAATGGTGTGAACCTGCCCTAAAGGCTCATTCGCATAGACATGAAGGTCCATGCACCGTAAAATAAAAAAAGTCTGGATCTCTGTGCCCAACAGCCACGGCTGTTGCATATAGCCCACAAACAACACCTGTGGCTCCTGAGCACAGAGATCCGGATGAATTTTATGATCCACCGACCTCTGTGCCTGTCTAAATGAGCCCTAAGGTTGCACCATTTTATCCTTTACCATAATGGTTAATATAAGAAAGGATGAAAGAAAAGATAATCACATTGCAACCTCCACCATATAGTAATAAGTAGCACTCACCAGATACTCTGACCCCACTTAGAGTAAGAGGTCAGAGCACATTTATGCTGTTGACCCCTGTAGTTCCTTGATCACTCACTTTGTACAGATAAGGGTGCTTGGGGTGATGCTTTGATATCACCACCTCCTCTTCCGATCAGAGAATGCCTAGAATTAATTAATAATACATTTACAATACAAGGCGTTTGGTGTATGGCTTCTGTGCTGTGTGAGGGAACAACTGTGTTTTCACAGCAGAGGTGAAGTCGCTCAGTAAAGCGGCTGTACGGGACCTCAAGATCGCTGCAATGCACTGTAGTAGCTGCTAGGGCTGCAACTAATGCTTATTTTCATAATCGATTAGTTGGCCGATTTTTATATTTTTGAATTATTGGATTAAAAAAATACCATCCTCAATTTTTTAAATTAAAATACACAAATGCAGTGTTACAAACATAAAGTTTACTTCAGAATAAAACTGCATGCATAATTTTTTGCAATGGCACTGCAGTACTGTGCATTCCAGTGCGGGCGATCACACTGTGGGTGGGAGGCGCGTTTGGGGTGCCATTGAAATGGATGGCACTGCAACCCACTTCCTTCTCCCCCTTTCTCCTTCTCCCCCTTTCTCCTTCTCCCCCTCTCTCCTTCTCCCCCTCTCTCTCCTTCTCCCCCTCTCTCCTTCTCCCCCTCTCTCATCCGTTCCAGACCAGAAAAATACTGCTTGTCCTATTTTGTCTGGTCTGGAATTCACTGGAACTGCGGGCAGGTTCACACCATTTTCTGGACCAGATTTGGTCCAGATCTGGTCCAAATGGTGTGAACCTGCCCTAAAGGCTCATTCGCATAGACATGAAGGTCCATGCACCGTAAAATAAAAAAAGTCTGGATCTCTGTGCCCAACAGCCACGGCTGTTGCATATAGCCCACAAACAACACCTGTGGCTCCTGAGCACAGAGATCCGGATGAATTTTATGATCCACCGACCTCTGTGCCTGTCTAAATGAGCCCTAAGGTTGCACCATTTTATCCTTTACCATAATGGTTAATATAAGAAAGGATGAAAGAAAAGATAATCACATTGCAACCTCCACCATATAGTAATAAGTAGCACTCACCAGATACTCTGACCCCACTTAGAGTAAGAGGTCAGAGCACATTTATGCTGTTGACCCCTGTAGTTCCTTGATCACTCACTTTGTACAGATAAGGGTGCTTGGGGTGATGCTTTGATATCACCACCTCCTCTTCCGATCAGAGAATGCCTAGAATTAATTAATAATACATTTACAATACAAGGCGTTTGGTGTATGGCTTCTGTGCTGTGTGAGGGAACAACTGTGTTTTCACAGCAGAGGTGAAGTCGCTCAGTAAAGCGGCTGTACGGGACCTCAAGATCGCTGCAATGCACTGTAGTAGCTGCTAGGGCTGCAACTAATGCTTATTTTCATAATCGATTAGTTGGCCGATTTTTATATTTTTGAATTATTGGATTAAAAAAATACCATCCTCAATTTTTTAAATTAAAATACACAAATGCAGTGTTACAAACATAAAGTTTACTTCAGAATAAAACTGCATGCATAATTTTTTGCAATGGCACTGCAGTACTGTGCATTCCAGTGCGGGCGATCACACTGTGGGTGGGAGGCGCGTTTGGGGTGCCATTGAAATGGATGGCACTGCAACCCACTTCCTTCTCCCCCTTTCTCCTTCTCCCCCTTTCTCCTTCTCCCCCTCTCTCCTTCTCCCCCTCTCTCTCCTTCTCCCCCTCTCTCCTTCTCCCCCTCTCTCCTTCTCCCCCTCTCTCCTTCTCCCCCTCTCTCCTTCTCCCCCTCTCCCTGGCTGAAGCTATTCAAGGAGAGAATGACAGCTGCCAGTGGCAAGATTCCACAGATGGCAGCTGAATGTAAATACAGCAGGTAGTGGGCTGGTGCAATAGCCAATAGTAGGCTGGCTATTGCAGCCACCCAAGGCTTGCTCTGCCCTCCTCCCATTGTGGAGTAGAGAGCTAGGGGATCCAACCAACTAATCGATAATCAGAATAGTTGACATCTATTCTCATTATTGATTTATTATTGATCGATATGATGATATCGATATAAAATGTATCGATTAGTTGGTTGCAGCCCTAAAAGCTGCAGTGTTTACTGGGTCCACGTGTCCCTGCCAGGAATTATTTATATATTCTTCTATTGTGCTAAGCTGGACTCATGTAAGTATATATAAATCTATATAGCTGAAGTTCAGCTTAGTGTATTTTCACGTATGCAGTCAGATATGAGAAAACCCCTCTATATGTTTGTGCTCTGATTCACGCAACATACCAAAAAATTATTTTAAAAAATATTGCATACCTTTTTTTTAGATGTTTTGTTGCAGCAGGCTAAATGGCTGATTCCAGATTTTTCTGATCAATTTAAACTGCAAGAAGCATTTTTTAAATACTTTTTTATGTTATGCTGTGTGTATGGGAACATGTAACAAATATAGAATAGGTGTTATCCCAGTTGGCAGTGAAAGAGGAAATGTACTTTAATAAGCAATGGATGAAGCAGCCTATCAACATCCATACAAAGTTTACATTTAATACAATTTTGGGTGGGCTGGCTCTTTAATAAACCTGAGCATTTTTCTTTTATAATAAAAGTTTGTGCTGTAAAAAAAAAATAATAATAATTTAAATAAGTTATACCCATAAGTATGTGAAATATATTTGGGCCTCATGTTTTCTATTGGCTCGCCTGAAGCTACACCAGACACTCTGAATTATTCTCTGCTGGTGTGCTAGAGAATACTAAAGACTAACAAATCATATCCTGCTGGTGGGAATGGCCTTTTGTCTACATCTCTGCATGTCCTGCCCCACTGTGTCTGTTCATGCACATAATTGCAGACAGGTGTAGGTCTCAGTTGGGTATCCTGTACAGCTTTTTAGGGCACAAGATCGATGATGGAGGTCTTTTCTAAAGCCTCTAAATTTGGACAACACATATTGATGTACATTGGGGCCAAGTTAATGATGAGCTGCTGAGTCTGTCCAAACAGATGGGCAGACAATGTGTGTACAACAGGAGCCTCAAGGGTAGCTGATTCACAGCACTCCTTCTAGGGGACATCTGTCTACCATCGTGATACTGTGTTCGCCATGAATATGTAAACAAAACTGTTTCCAAGAGATTTGGATGTCAAGAAATAGTGCGGTGCGTCTTTCACATTATTGTTCTAAATGTATGCTCCTGTAAAAAGTACTGTGAATTATTGTAAGCAAGGGCTGTGTGGCTGGCAGAGATAAGGGACTAATGGCAGATGCAAAACGTTAAAGAAGAACTCTACAAAAATGGCCAGATAAACTCATTAGCATTTTAGAAACAAATGTAAATCTTTGTAAGAATCTGGCAACACAAACGTTAAATATATAGGCATCCCCTCTTAAAAGTATCCTAAGCGCAATGGCTATACCTAAGCAAGTGACAAACCTGTACTGCTTTCTCCAACAAACCACTGCTCCCTTTGATGACATGGAGGACATTTTTTTTCTTAACAGTTGTCAGTTTACAGGATCTTCATTTACATTTTTACTGTATCTACTCTTATCTACCCCCTGCAAAATGCATAAAGCTGGAATTAACTTTGCTCTACAACATCAACGGATAAACACCTCAAACAGCTAATATGGTTACTGCTCATTTATCTCCGAAAGGTAATCATATGAAAGTGCAATGACTCAACAGCTGTGGACGTAAAAACCTTCCTCAATCTCATCCCAAACCTTTTACATTTATATTAGCTGGGCATGCCCAAATACGTTTTGAAAAAATGGATCCAACCTCAGTGTAAGTTTTGAACCAGCTTCAGTAGGTCTTTGAAGTGCTAAAAGTCTGATCATGTATTTTACCTTCCTCTCCCCTCACCACTGTCTGACCTTGCAATTAATAAGTGCTGTTTAATAGGGCTTGTCTCTCTACACAGTGAAACACCTAAAACAGGACTTACAGCAAAAGGGGTGGTAGTAATTGGAAGTGGCAGCTCGATTCTCTCTCTATGCAGTGGATTAGATACAGAGGACTCACCCATGCACATGGGCACCTGGGGCTGTACAACGTAAGATTCAGGCGTATTTCCCCGCACGGGAGACACGTATGCCACCAGTAAAAAAAAAAATCAATAGCTGTAGGTGGGTATATGTCTGTCTGCTTCCAGGGGCCTATGCATGAGTGTGTTTCCCCTCAGTTCACTGAAGGGTGAAGAGTTTGGAGAAGGCAGGAGAAGTGAACAATCTAGGACAACATAGCGGGTTTGGAAAAATTCTCTAATTCAGCTCACTTTCCAGTTCAGCTATGTTGTCCTAGATTGTTCACTCCTCCGGCCTTCTCCAATCTCTTCACCCTTTTGTGAATAACCCCCTTAGGTTTTTTCTAGGGATGCACCGATATATCGAAACATATCGGCCGAAAATTGCACTTTTGGCATAATGCCGAAAGTGCAATTTTCCTGCCGATACATCGACGCATCCGTTCTTTCTCTTCTCCCCGCTGGGCACTGCTCTATGTCCCAGCGGGGAGAAGAGAAAGTGACAGCCGGCCGAGTGCTGCGGTGGAGAGCGCTGTGAGCGGCCGGCTTCTCCTACCACAACGCTCTGCCGCCTATCACAGTCCGGCAGAGCGCTGTGTGGGGGCGGAGACAGCGGTGTCACAGGAGGCTGGGCTTTCCTAACTTAAATTTATTCCTGAGGACAGTGGTCATCAGGACAAATAAAGAGGATGAATCTTCCCGGGGGGAACACGGACAGCAATAATAACCCAACAGGGGTTTTAATCCAATCTAATTTATCTAAAATTACAAGAAAGTCAGCCTACATTTAGTTTTAGAGGGCAGATTTTGAGCAGATTTAGAGGTTGATTTATAACTAATTTGCATGGGGCATTTATCCTGTTCTTTTATACAGTATGCAAAAACATTCTTTCGTTTTTTCCTTTACAAGTGTAATTAAATTTAAACATTCTGGTTATAATATTGCATTTTAGCCACTAGATGGCGCTAAAGGAGCATAGGCAATAAGTATGCTCCTTTTTTGCCATCTAGTGGCCATAATGCAATATTATAACCAGAACATTCAAATTTAATTACACTTGTAAAGGAAGGACATTCACACATATTCGTATGTTGACTGGCCCGGCTAATTCTTTAGAAATCAACTTCTCAGTTTTGAGTTGTTGCCTGATTTGGTGTGGCTAATTTTTACTTGGGTTTACTTCATGTTGCGTTGTTCTGTCTTCATATTGTATGTCTTGGATTGTGTTTATATAAAAAAATATTACATTTGCTAAACTAACCTTGTTAAAGAAAAATATATAAACTTACTTAGAAAAGTGGAGCTATGCTTTAAGCTGTCAGATGCATTCGGTAAATCATTATTTGGGATTTTGAAATACTGATTTAAATGTCTTTGTGTGTTAACATGCCTATTCAAACAAATACATTCAAGGATGTACTTCTGCATATGAGTAAATCCAAATAGTCCCTTTTATATACCTGGAGTTTTAATTCCTTTTCACATAAAAGATTTGTGCTATTGCTATAATGCAATTCGGCTTTCTGTTCAGCCAAATAAATAATGCTTGATTTTCAGGGTCCTGGCTAGAACAAAGTTGGTGATAATTTTATGGAGAAGAGAAAAAAAAGAAACCTTAATTGAGATTAAGCCCATAACGCATTAAAGATAACGCAAGTCAGGTCAATGGTTTCTGTAGTTCATTATTTACAGCTACATGGAGCTTCATGCACAATGGTTTTCTTATAATTACTTTTTGGAATAATGGGGAATAGCAGATGAGGCAGAATTATCTGATAACAAGCGAATCCTTTCAGTAATGGAAAAAAAAAGAAATTGCACAGGAACATGGACTGTCGCATAAAATCGCTTAATTTGCCCTTTAGTCACCTGTATTTTCTGCAGACATTGTCTATCTGTCAGTCTCACATTCCCTTATTAGCTGTCAAGAGATTAGCAGAGGCAGGGATTTCCCACCACTGCAGTAAATTAGTTTCCTCTTTTACTGCGGGAAGGTTTGTTGTCGCAGCAGAATGTTATTTTTGTGTCACTTTGCTTAACACGGCTTATCCAGGTAATTAAATAATATAACATGATATCAATCAATCATAATAAATATGCATTTAGAAATATTTATGATTTGATGAAAAGTTTTGAACTTTGCAACTACTTTTGCAAGGTAGCATTCAATTGATCAGAAATTATAGCCAATACATTGACAACCTTATAACATTCATTGTGTTTCACATCACATTTGTAATCAAGCTCTGTGGTCATCAAATAATTTTTCCATTTTCAGAAATTAGGCCTCATTTAGACAGGTGGAAGACTCTACCGCCCTCTGAAAAGCGATCCATGTTTGACTTTTTGCAGGGCAATAGAGCAGCAGGTGCCCAGTGTTCTGAACATTTTTTTTTTCTTATTTTTATCTCAATGGGGATATTTCGTGTGTGGCAGGCAGCAATGACAAATGTGACATGCTGTATAACATTTTCCACACTGCGCAGCAAAGCATTGCAGACCCGGGATTATATACTGCATTGTCTACCCGCAGTGACAATACTGTATACAGCTAAGAGCAGAAAAACTGCGGATCATTTGCCTGGTTTTGCTGCCCCTTAGCTGCCTGTGTAAATGAGGCCTTACAGTTTTGCAGACCTTTGGCATTTTTTTCTGCCCATACGGTGAAGCATTTACTACAAGAGCACAATATTCTTGAGATCTGGCAATCGCGTCGACCAGTTCCTATTCTTAATCTATCATTAAATTTACATCAGTCAAGCACTGACCAAAGGAGATGGCATGATATTGTAAAAAAAAGAGTTGTACATCACTACAGGACGCAGTAGTGACATGGGGGCCAGTGTTGGGCACTGCATTTGACACACTGAGAAGTGTTGGATACCAGCAGATGCGGTAGCTCTGCAAAAGAAGGACTAAAGTCGCTACCTGCCGTACAGGTAAGTATTAGTAATCTTCTTTGGCAGGGTGCTTGAGGTTGAATTTCTTTGGTCTAGTGAAACGGTTACTGTAACAATAATAAAATAATACAATTACAGAGGTTTCTGCAGTAACCAATTATCATTTAAACATGAGTATTTAAGTATGAACAAAGAGAGTTCATTATTAGGACACTGGAGAAATGGCTGCTCAAAATGGGGCTTTTGTGAATAATATTTGTGAATAATAAACTATTTTCGGTGATTTCAAGCAGCGATAGCCATTTGCAACATTAGTTATATCTTGGCTATATTTTTTAATCAACCTTATGGTACCTTGATAAAATATCAATATTTTAAAAAAAATCTTAATTGAATACTGTGTGTGTGTGTGTGTGTGTGTGTGTGTATATATATACATATATATATACAGGTGAAACTCGAATAATTAGAATATCGTGCAAAGTTCATTTATTTCACTAATGCAACTTAAAAGGTGAAACTAATATATGAGATAGACTCATTACATGCAACGCAAGATAATTCAAGCCGTGATTTATCATCATTGTGATGATTATGGCTTACAGCTCATGTAAACCCCAAGAACCCCAAATCCACAACCTCAGAAAATGAGAATATTACATGCAATCAATAAAACAAGGATTGTACATAGAACAATATCGGACCTCTGAAAAGTACAAGCATGCATATGTACTCAGTACTTGGTTTGGGACCCTTTTGCAGCAACTACTGCAATTACTTATGCACGATATTCTAATTATTCGAGTTTCACCTGTATATACGTCCCACAGAGTGTTCTTTGGAACTTCAATATAAGCATTGTAGTAAAATGTTATAGTTTTATAAGTATGCTTCAGACTGCTTGCAGATTGAATTGTTGATCATGATAAAATGCTATTATCTGGATATTTGTCAGATAGCACTAAATGGATGATGGTGTATAATACTTTGATCCAATATCTGTGATCAGTCTGTGTGGCACTAACTCCTTAACATATTGTAATGAAATGGGTGTGCAGCCAACAGTGATAGCAGAAAATCAAAAAACTACTAAAAAGTCAGCACTCCAAAGTTTAAATTCAATAATTTACTGAAGTTTCATAGTCACCCAATATTTTGGGGACATGAAGAATCCCTTTCTCTGGAAGGCATAAATACACTGTGTGCACAATTATTAGGCAAGTGAGTATTTTGACCAAATCACCATTTTTATGCATATTGTCCAACTCCAAGCTGTATAAGCTTGAAGGCTTATTGGATTTAAGCATATCGGGTGATGTGTATTTGTGTAATGAGGGAGGGTGTGGCCTTAGGAGATCAACACCCAATATCAAGGTGTGCATTATGATAGGGCAGCTTCTTTTCCTCAGGCAAAATTGGCCAAAAAAGAGATTTAATTGACTCTGAAAAGTCAAAAATTTTAAAAAGTCTTTCAGAGGGATGCAGCACTCTGGAAGTTTCTAAGATATTGGGGCGTGATCACAACCATCAAACGTTTTGTTGCAAATATTCAACAGGGTCGCAAGAAATGTGTTGAGAAAAAAAGGCATAAATTAATTGCCAAAGATTTGAGAAGAATCAAACATGAAGCTCCCAGGAACCCATTATTTTCCAGTGCCATCATATTTCAGAACTGCAACCTACCTGGAGTGCCCAGAAGTACAAGGTGTTCAGTGCTCAGAGACTTGGCCAATGTAATGAAGGCTGAAAACCGACCACCACTGAACAAGACACATAAGTTGAAATGTCAAGACTGGGCCAAGAAATATCTGAAGACAGATTTCACTAAGGTTTTATGGACTGATGAGATGGGAGTGACTCTTGACTGACCAGATGGATGGGCCCGTAGCTGGATCAGTAACGGACACAGATCTCCACTTCAACTCAGACGCCAGCAAAGTGGAGGAGGGGTACTGGTATAGGCTGGTATTATTAAAGATGAGCTAGTTGGACCCACTCGGGTTGAAGATGGACTCAAAATCAACTCCCAAACCTACTGCCAGGTTTTAGAAGACATTTTCTTCAAGCAGTGGTACAGGAAAAAGTCTGCATCTTTCAAGAAGACCATGATATTTATGCAGGACAATGCTCCATCGCATGCATTGTAATACTGCACTGCGTGGCTAGCCAGTAAAGGCCTTAAAGATGAAAGAATAATGACATGGCCCCTTCCTCACCTGAGCCCTATTGAGAACCTGTGGGCCCTTCTTAAACGGGATATTTAAGGTGAAGGAAAACTGTGCACCTCTCTGAACAGTGTCTGGAAGGCTGTGGTTGCTGCTGCACAAAAAGTTGATCGTCAACAGATGAAGAAACTGACAGACTCCATGGATGGAAAAATTGTTATTGAAAAGTAGGGGGGCTATATTGGTCCCTAATTTTCTTTTTGATAATGCCAGAAATTATTTTTGTACATTTTTAGGTTTGTTTATTTTTCTCACTTTAATAGATGAAAATAAACATGTGAGATGGGAAAATTTTCGTTTTCCATTTAGTTGCATTCTGCACACTAATAGTTGACGAATAATTGTGCACACATAGATATTCTCCTAAGAAAGCCAAAACCTCACTTTTATTTTTTAAATATTCAGGTTTGAGGTTTATTAACATTTTGGATTGACCAAGAGCACTGTAGTTTTTCAATAGTGAAATGAATCCTCAAAAATACAACTTGCCTACTAATTGTGCACACAGTGTACACCCAGTAATGATCCCATAATGTAATGTATCTATGCCCATTCCTGGCCCCCAATAAACAAACAATTTAACCCGCAGTAAGAAACTGGGTAAACAAATCTGTAAAATCAAACCCAGAACCCAGGATGGAGAGCGGTTGTGTCCTGAAAGCCTGAAGTGTTGCCACTGCGCATGTTGCATGCATTCTGGAAACCTGAAGTGAATTGCTACACCTGTGCAGACATCCTTGCTTCCAGCGTCGACCAATGGCATACATGGTTTACTTGTTATTTGGCAACCATTATGGGGGATAATGTTCGTTTACCAGTAAAGGTAAAAAGACCAGGAAATAATGCTGATCACGGGTAAAGAAAGTCAGGCCACAAAAAAGTTTTTTAAAAACCCCAGAAAACTAAAGAAGCATCTAACATATATGCTAATTGATGAGACAACTGCTCACCTCAAAGTGGATTACACCAATGCAGTAAGCAGAAAACGGCAAGATCAACTATACCCTTGGTTCTCAACTGGTGGGTCGTGACCCAAAAGTGGGTCGCGACCCCGTCTTCAGTGGGCTGAAGCAGAGACACCGGCACTCCAAATTTGCAAAATACGTCTATTTATTGACGTGGATCGTGGTAAAAAACAACTAACGTTTCGAGGTCACAAAGGATCCCCTTCATCAGGTAAAACATGTTTTACCTGACGAAGAGGATCCTTTTTCCTGGAAAATGTGCATGTGCTAGGCATGAAAACTGTAACTATATAAAATAACGCTAACAATATATTAAAAAAAATAGATGAATAAAATAATGAGCTTCACAAAAAAGCACATGTGTGATAAATTCAAGTTGAGACCCCTGGGTGTGACTGTCTGCAGAGTATAGATCCAATAAGAATGCTTGGCAACAGTACACAGAAGAAATGTTACCACCATGATCAACAGAGACCTCCACATGCCAAAAAAACTCAGCAAATTGCATCATTTGTCATTCCAAATGACACGTATATTGTCTATGCTTTCAAATGCTGACAATACACAGGTGAAAGATAGATATGTTCCCTTTACAGCAATAATACAATCAGTTTTGCGGTTGAAGGTGCTGCTGAACAGGGCATAGCAGTAACACATCCCAAGAAAATTCTGTCTGTTCTCAAATTTAAAACAATTGTTTTTAGGACCAGCTCATGCTTCTGTGGAATGAATTCCAGTGAAACCCTGCATGGTATTTCAGTGAGAAAGTGCTTAGATGTCCTCATTAGGGATTTTAGTATGTACTGAGCTAATGTCCATTCTGGACAATAGGCATCCAAGAGATGGCTCAATAGCTTCCAGTTGAGTTAAAAAAAAGTTTTGAAGAAATGGTCATGCCCATTTTTACATCTGTTGTAGTGCATTGGCATCCCATTCCTAATGCAGTGTTTTTCAACCTTTTTTGTGCAAAGGCACACTTTTTTCATGATTTGAAAAACGCTGTCCTAATGCATCGGCTGGCTTCACACAACACACAATAACACACTGCAGTGGGTCCCTTTAGTGTGAATGAGTGCTTAAAGCATGTTGCTATACAAGTCCCTCTGGATAGTTACATAGTTAGTCAGGTTGAAAAAAGTGCAACCTACAGAGCTGAGGAAAAAAAAAAAGAAAAACCTAAAACAGAACGCTTTGCTCATAGTTACCCACTGTTGATCCAGAAGAAGGAAAAAAAACAAACCCTATAAAGCATGGTTCTATTTGCTCCAACAGGGGGAAAAAATCCTTCCTGATCCCATAAGGCAAATGCCATGCACAGCTGCTTCAGGTTTTGTTTGCTCCAGTTTTGATAAATTCCCCTCACTGTGTTTTGAGTCCTGGTGCTGTTGGGAACATCATTTCTGCAGTTGTGGCTTGTTGCTGACAATTGAGCCTTTATCCCAATGGGCATTTATGTGATCATATTAATCTTTGTAGTGCTGTTATCTTAATACGGAGATACAAATTATTCTAAAGGAGAAATAATGTATAGAAGAAAGAGAAGTTGGAAAATGTCATGAGACATCCTGGGCTGCTGACTGTAAAAAGCTAAAATTGATACCAACATTTTAAGTGTAATTTTTAAAGTATAACGGTTGTATCTGTGAATGTTTAGAGAAGAGTGTCAAGCAGTTCAGGAGAGATGTTTTAAATCATGAAGGAGTGATTAGTAGAGGTAACCTGCATAAAAATAAGATTTACAATAAGAAAATAGATGCACTGCAGATGAGATAAAAACATCTAACTGTAGCATTCTAGTATTTTACTGCTGATATCTAACATTTAATTTGATATGCTGTATATTATTTGTAGAAAACATACTGGGGGGAATTTATCAAAACTGTAGCAGACAAAATCTGCAGCAGCGGTGCACGGCAACCAAACAGCTTCTCTCTCCAGTTTGTTTAGTTAAGCTTTGAACATGAAAGAGAGAAGCTAATTTGTTGCCATGCACAGCTGCTACAGTTTTGATTCCCTTCACTGTATATTGGTAGGACAGTTCAAATTGTGTTTTTATTACTGAGAGTCTGCACCAAGAAATCCTTCTTGGCTCTCTACAGAGGACATTTTTACTTCCAAGGTGCCTCTGAGTCTTTGGCTCATCTTCATTGTGAACCCATCCAGCAGAATTGGTCCCTGTTGCCTGTCTTGGCTCTGAAAAGCAATGATATTTTTCCAATTACTTGCAATAAAAAATGGAACTCTTGGTCCTCAGCTGTTTTTTGTCCAGGGAAACTTTATCATATTAGAGTCTCATATGTGCTCAACTGCATTTGTATTATAGGAAGGCCACTAAATTGTGAGTCGCATCATATATTTTATCTTGCTGTTCTCCGCTTACTGCATTGGTGCAATCCACTTTGAGCAGAGCAGTTGTCTCATCCATTATATCACTCATCCTCTTCTAAGACCCTTTGAACAGCCTTTTATCTCTGTTTATAACTGGCACCCTGCTCCTGCCTTACAGGAGGTCAGCACTTTGCCTGTGTTCAAACAAATGCTAGAACTGACTCCTTTATCAGTTTGCCAGGAGACAGATAAAGTACATCCTGTGTAAGCCTGGCAATCGCAAGATTTCCAGCTTCAAAAGCCAGAAATTAGCAGATATATCAGAAATCAAAATATATTACTGCTTTCTCTGCTGCGCTGCTAGCTTTACTTTATCATCTTGACATATAATGGATTCTTTTATAAATATTATGTGTATGTATTTGTACCAGTGACCTGATAGCTTTCCTTATTTGTATGAATTTAGGTTTGCTTTTCAGCTTTTGAAAAATGAAATGTTCAATAAACAGGATCTTATTTGTATCTTTTTTTAAAGATAAACTGAGGTTTGAATATTTTCTCGATTTCAACATACTCTTTCAATTTTGTAATTTTAATTAGTGACTCAGCACTGTAAATTATTTTGATAACTTATACATGTTTGAAACTATTAATAGAATTGGAGAAAGATGGCAAAGTAATCCATCTAGTTGTCCATTATAAAAGTGAAATGAAAGCCAGAATGAGCAGAATTCCCTCTATGCCAGGGGTGTCATCACGGGCCGTGTCAGCATTTTGGTTGCCCTCAAAGGGCCGGTTGTATCTGTAAGACTATATAAATCTATCTACTTATCATATTAAATAATTGCCTCTGCATTCCAGTTATTTCTGGTGTTAGTAATAAGTAGCTCTGAAAGTAGAAGTCTAGGAAAAAATAATGGCAATCATTATAATAGAGCGAACTCTCAGGTGGCTGCGCAGGTTCTATGGTGGGCTGTGCGGACTCTCGGGTGGGCTGCGCAGGTCTTTGGTGGCCTGTGCGGACTCTCAGGTGGGCTGCGTGGAGTCTCGGGTGGCTGTGCAAGTTCTATGGTGGGCTGTGTGTGCTCTCAAGTGGCTGTGCAGGTTCTATTGTGGGCTGTGCGCAGGTCTATGCTGGGTTGTGCGGATTCTAAGGTGGCTGTGCGGTCTCAACAGGGGTCCCGATTGGTCTGGGCGGTGTGTATCCACAGGAAGGAGATTTGCTACCGGTGCTTTAAACAGATTCACAAGGAAGCTGCCAGGACTGGGAACTTTGGCAGCCTTCCTGTGAAGCCTCGTCGCCCGTTTACAGTGGCGGCTTTTGTTTAAAAAATTTAAAGCGTCGGTATTTTCACGACAATGAGTACTCATGAAAATGCCCAGTATTGGCATCAATACCAGTATCCTGAGTCAGTATATCCAAAGTGTTCTGTCCTCCTCTCTCCTGCCGACTGCTGAGACAAGGTTGAGAGGGGCAAATGAGGGGTGTGCCACAGCTGCAGGAGAGTTGCAAGGGCAACATGAAATGCCCTGGCAGGCCAAATTTGGCCCATGGGCCTTGTGTTTGACACACGTGCTCCAGGCCCTATAAGGCACCTAAACAGTGGGTAAAGCACACATATGAGGTATACCTTTTAAGCAGAAGAAAAAGCTGTAATGTAATGTGCGTTTATTTATATTATATAGGAGTTCTTAATAACTAGATTGGGATTTATTTTTCACACTTTATTGTGTAGATGTTAGCAGACAGATTTGGATAATATTTTGTGTGACACTTTGGTTCACAGAGCAACACAATTATTTTATTTATCTGATAAAGATTGTCCGTGGTGATTGTATCTGCTAAATACAGGCCAGACACTATTTTAACAATTGGAGTCAGAATATCTTTTGTTTTGTATCATATTGACTAATGTGTCCTATACACATTTTTACTTCTGTCTTACAGACTCATCTTAGCTGCCAATCGAGATGAATTCTATCACAGGCCTGCCAAGCCAGCTGATTTCTGGGGAACCAATAATGAAATTCTTAGTGGTTTGTATCAATATGTCAAAGATTGACCATTAATTTTTTGCTCATTCTTCTGCTCTGCTTCATTTATCGTTGTATTAAACTGTTACTACTTGACTTTCCTTCATCGCTGCAGGTATTAAACTTAAGCTGGCCATTCACCAGTAGAATTGAGTTTGAAAAAAATGTGTTCTCGGAATGTTCACTCAATTCTCTAACAACTTTTAGGGGTCAAAATGGCAACTGTTTTCAACAGTAATGCCGATAAAAATCAAAGGAGCAAGATGGAAAATGTTTCTTGAACAAACAAAATTCTGAAAGTGAATGTGGTTTTCATTCAGGAAACTCCATTCATTGCAAAATCCCATGCTAAAGTGAAATTAAATTTGAAACGACTCAGTCTCAGTCAGCATTATTAAATGTTCAGATGAATCGTTACTATAAACTTTTCTATGGAAACTTTTCTATGGAAATCTGCCACTGTATGTAGTGTTGTGTGTATGCAGTGTTGCATTACTGAATGCCTGTCAACAAATGCTACAAGTTCTTTGTTCTTTTTTTTTTTTTTGAAGGATTGGATATGGAGACTGGGAAGGAAGGAGGAACTTGGCTGGGGATAACAAAAAGAGGAAAGTTTGCAGTGCTGACAAACTATTTGCAACCCAAAATAGATGTGAATGCCAAGGGCAGAGGTAACTCATGTTCGTTATGATTCCTGTAGCACCAATATAAGCATTAGATTATTTGATGAGCACATAAACTAAGGGGGTTATTCACAAAGCTGCTGAAGGCAGCCAAGTGAATAACCCAGCCGAAGTGAAGTGAGCTGACTGCTGTTCGGCTATTCACTCCAGTCTTGTACGGCTGATTTCAGTCGTACGTCGGCTAAAATCAGCCGTACAATGGCTAAAATCAGCCGTACTTTGGCTAAAATCAGCCGTACATCGGCTGCCTTCGGTCAGTCGAACATGCTCTGCATGTTTGGTTGTGCAGAAGTGCAGAAGGAGTTTGACTCAGCCGATCCAACATGTGGATCGGCTGAGCCGAAGCTCCGGCAGCTCTTTTTGCTGCCGTTTGCCCCTATTGGGGGCCATTCTGCTCAGTACCTCCGAGTTACCGAGCAGAATAGAAAATAAGCAAAAAGAGGGGGGGAAAAAACGTTGAAAATTCAGAATAAAAAGTCATTAAAAAAAAATGCCGCACACCGACCCACCGCATGCGACGGACTCCCGCCGCATAATGAAATATCTGACAGATGCCGGCAACAGAAAAACAATTGGGCGGGGCTAGCATTGACAGCTAGCTCGCCCGACTGTTTCCTATTGGCCAGCAACTGCCAGAGTCTTCTAGCAGGTCCCGGGCCAGTGAATAACAACTGGGCGGAGCCGGCCGTGAAGTCACGGCCGCCTCTGCCCAGTTGTTATTGTTTAATGACAGATCAGTGTCCCCAAATGTCATTACAACTGGGCGGAGCAAGCTGTGAGAAGTTTTAACAGTTCTATCTGGAGTTGGTAACCACAGAAGACTGTAAGGTTTAGTTTCAGAGACTGATAAAATAATGTGTCTTTATTTTATAGGCACTCACAGATCTGTGTATAGGCCGTCGTTTTTTGTTTTTTTTCCCCATGCGAATTGTGAATTGAACCCCTTGAACTGTAACAGTTATGTCAATGTATATGTACTGTAGGTGCCTAAGTGTTTCGACATTTTATTTTTGCACTCAGTTAACTAGTTTTGCACCATGGCAGGTGTATTTGATGGTATGTTCATGCAAATTGACCCACACGCTAATTTAGTATTGATTAGAGAATTGTTTTGAATATGTCATATTTAATCCTAATTCTTCCCACTTGTCTTATTTTCCCAGGTCATCTGGTATCAAACTTTTTGACCTCTGATCTAGACAGTTTTTCTTACATGAAGAATATATCTGAAGAGGGACATCTTTACAATGCTTTTAACCTGGTTGCAGCGGACTTTAAGTAAGTCTAAATATGTGCTGTATCTAGAATGCTAGATGGGCCCGGGACCGGCACAGCGGCTGGTAACACTGTAAATGGAGGAGAGATCAGCATTCTCCCACTGCTGATCTCTCCCCCTCTCTCTCTAAAGGCGGAAGCGATGTGTATTACATCACTTCCGCCGTTTAGCTTTAGTTTCTCTGGCTGCTATAGCCAGAGAAGAAGCTGGTGAAGCAGATTTCTGCTTCCTCAGCTTTTTTGGGGGTCCCAATGTGACCCTAGGGGTCTTGGAGACCCCTGATGTCTCCATAAAGAGGACCTGTCATTGTATATTTGTTTGCACATGGGGGGAGGGGGCTTGTTAGCCCTATGTAATAGCAATAAAGTTAAATGTGAAAAATAAAATTTAGTAATAAAGTTAAAAGCCCCCGCATGCACGCAGATATAAACGTAAATACGCGTCAGGTGCGCCTACGTGTGAAAACAAAGATTAGGCCATGCATGTTACATATCACCGTGAACGTGCAATAATTCTAGACCCATCAATCACAGATAACACTAAACTGATGAGCAGTAAAAGCTTTTAAAGCGTCGCCTATGGCCAATTTTCGGCATGGTAGTTTTTTGCGATTTCGTGGGCGCACACAATTTTAAAGCCTCACATGTTTGGTGTCTATTTAACCGACGTCAAGCAAAACAAATGGCAAACGCACTCATTAATTTGTTACCAGCTTTACAGCAAGCTTTAAACAATAATAGCAAAAAGTTTCCCAGCACACTCACAAGCCAGCATGCTGGGAAACTCTGAAGGACCCAGTCCCCTTGCCAATGTATGCGTTTTAGGTGTCCAGCCAACTTTTATTCAATGCAAAAAGCAGATAACAGAGGATCTTCCCATGCAAGAGATATTCCAGCCTAATTCCTGGCTGTTTGTTGTGCTGCTCTCTATTTTTTTTCAGCAAGACAATGTTGCCCAATTTATAGCCTTCCTGCTGTCTGTCTCTCTCCGTCCCCAAACTGGACATTAAGTCTTTTCACACAAACACATATTCAATTCAGATTCACAGGTCTGTTTGTAAGGAAGTTGCCTTTGACTCTCGACAATATCCAACTGTCATTCCCATCAGGTATCAGTGCACAGGTAGCACTGTTTAGCAGGCTTTAGGTCCACTTTAAAGACACTCATTCATTAATATAAAAGAAAACAAAAATCCTCCCAAACCCTCTTTATAGCTGAACGCTGGCCAGTTCTGACTATTTCACAATTTCTGACAACAGTTTCAGGTGGTTTACATCACTATGGCCAAAGTCCATTAGGCAAGAACAGTCAAATGAACTTCCAATCTATCAGGAAGTGTTAAAGGAGAACTATGAGGTGAGTGCTTTTCACTCACCTCATTGTTCTAGCCGACCTGTGACAATGAGACTGTCACAGGTCAAACTACAGCTCGCGGTATACTGAGCCTAGGGTGACGGGAGGACGCTAGTTTGTGTCCTCCCGTTACCCAAAGGTGAACTATGGGGAAAAGCCTTAGTTCTCCTTTAAAGCTTCACCTGTCAGAATGGTTTTGATAGGAGGGTATGGGAGCCTGCTACAGATTTCTTTAAATACCCCTAGGTGTCTACACTTTTTATACAGCAGTTTTGTTTTCTTTTATTTTAAAGACTGATTGCATAGACATGAAATGAGAGTCCACTTCATAAACCTCCTCCTTGGCCAAGCCAAACGTGCATATTTATGACGTTTCTGAAAGACAGACAAGCCTGAGGATAGTGAGATTGTGCCTTAGTTCTTAGTTGCCTGGATACCCCAACCATAAGTGTGTACCTACTGCTAAATCCAGATTCAAGTTGACCATCTTGATCAGGGTGCTTCATGTTACAGCCATAATTATGGCAATGCAGGTGATTTTTGTTGTTGTTTGTCCCTTAGAGTTGGCCCAATTAGATTGTTATCCCTGCTGCCTCGTGCTCTTTATGTGTCTCAGGATCCGCCTGGTTATGTCTGTGTGTAGGCATTGAAATAAGTTTGATCGAACAGATAGCAAGAAGTTGTTAGTGAGTCTGCTTTAGAGATTATTATTAGCATCTCTTGTTCCTTCTGTTCTGAAACGGCCCTGTATCTCCTCTTCCTTATAGGTCTTTCCTACTCCTTTTATCTTGGAGGAGTGTCCCCCCCCCCCCCCACACAATACAAATAAAAAAGGTTTCCCGCGTTGGCAAATTACATATGACATAGCTGTCACGTGTAAAATCTAAAACTATACCAAGTAAGATTGGGTAGATTAAGGGGACAATTTTACAAATACCTGGACATGGATATATATATACACTGGAATTAAGGTACATCTTTATGCTAATGTGTTTTCAAGAGCTTTCTGGTAGAGGGATGGGTTCCTCTTCATTAGAAATCAGCTATTTCTTGCTCTAAAAATGATGGCTTATAGTTCTATGTGGCGTAAAAGCTGCTTATAAAGTGTAAGCAGCTCAGCTTCACATTGCCTCTACTACTAGACTACTAGAAGCATTGATATCATTAGAGACGGCACATAATCTATTTTTGTTTGTTTTATTTTTGGTTAGACAGGCAGATTATTATCAGTGAGAGACGAGAATCAGCAGGAAGCAAGGTTTTCTTTGGAGATGAGCCCCAGTATGGTTGCCTCCATGCACATTTAAATTTAAAAACCAAATATAGAAAGAAAAATGTTACAACTAATGTATACTTTGATAAAATGATTTACCTTTAGATAAGTATATTTAAACATACTGAAATTCCATATCTCCTCCCTAATAAATAAATTAGCTGACATAAATCAATGAATGAGATAGATACATAAATACCATGTATAAAAATTGCTGGGGACGAGCAGATTCGCGTCTAGGTGAGTCCCTCCACTCCGCCAGGAGAAGAGAAAAGGGATAACTCAGGGGATGTATGGAAGAGGAGGCATCTCTACCTGTCCTTGTGCGACCTATAAGATTGAATTATAAACCCGGGCTTGCCTATATATAACTTCAATAATTACAATGTATTGCACCTAGCATTGCAAAGCCACCTAAAGATCTATAGGATACACTGGAACGGCTTCTCTGAGCCTTACTGAATCAGTGATATGATGTATCCAAACTAAGTTCGATGCAATTGGCCTTCGCAATAGGTACAATTGTATCCATAAACAGCAACCACATCCATCAATGAACAATCCCCCTGGGATCTGAGGCGACCCTTGACCCCTAGTACCCATTAATGATGGCCCCTAAGGGCCATCCAAAAACCAAATGTGACTGTGCCGTTGTGAGATGAGTCAATGTTATTTTTAATGTCTCCATTCTTGTGTAGTTAGTTCATAATATGAAATTGATGTTCAACAAATACCCAAGATGTAAAATGAGTGATTGGATATACTGAACCCTATTGTGTGCTATTGCTTAGCTTAATATAATGTATATTCTTTATGTATATCTGATTGCCCATGTAGTATATCATTGTTTCAAACAATAATTAAATTGAGCTTATATACATGTTAATATTGTAATTTCATAAACGCATCATTGTTGTTAGTGGAGATCCCTGGAAAATGGGTGTCTTCCACCCGGATTATACAAATAAGTAAAAGAAAAATGTAGGGATCAGCACTAGGTCCGGCCATAGAGGTTTGGATCAGGAGATGGTCGTCGTAAGTCCTGTGGGTACCTTTTTTAGTTTTCAAAAGACCTTGCAAGAGTTAACAGAAGATGTAATGATATCAGGAAGCCAGGGTATAGAAGCAATCCTTTAGCTTGAAGTAATTGGCAGTCTCTGTGTAAAGTAGTCACGTATAGTTTGTATGTCAGTCTCTAAGTTCAGTTTTGCTTGATGAGCTGACTTCACTCTTCAGAGCCGGGGGGAGGTGTGAGAACAATCAACTTTATTGCCAGATATTTTTAATGTCATTATTTGACCTTTATTACAGTCAATTTAAAAAGAATTACCAACAGCAGAAATTCTTCATATCTGTGCAGAAGCAGGCACTGCATATGGTATGCCAATATCCTTGCAAAAGATAACTTGCTTTTAAGATGTGATAGATTGTTCTGATCTTTAGCTGGGTAACAATTAATACACAGGCAGCACACTGATGAAAGTTGCTCATGGAACAATACTACTTCCATTGTTTATTGTGGCGTGACAGTGTTTGTGTGGGCGAGACACAGAGTACAGATTGATATATAAGGAGTCTGTATGGGCCCTAGGGAGGGGTAGCTTTGAAAATGAAGTCGCTGGATTGCTATTTGATACATGATCATAGCTGAACATAATTCTATTTTGATATGATCAGGATGCCTTCTCAATAAATACCGCGAACAATGCAGTGCAAAGCAGCATTTGACTGATGTAATTAAACAACATGATGTAATTAAACAACATGTATACCAAAATTGCTAGTTGAAGCTATTAGAAAACTTCACAAGGAGCTTTATGAAGGAGCCATTGGAAATCCGCACAAATATATGGTGCATGCTAATATATTTCAAAGGTTTGACACCACCAGATACCAAAGATGTTTATGATCCTGGCAGGAGATCTATTTCTATTAAACGCTGTCTCCCTGGTCGTTTTCCTCATGGGAGTAAAATAGCTTATTACTAGGAGCAGCCAGCTGCTCAGTAAACACAAATGCTTAATACTTCAAATTCTGCATAAATGTTGGATTTCTGACATGAATTGATGGCCCCTTTTTATAGATATGATGGGGCACAATTCATCTCATCCTCTCTTTCTCTTAGTAGTTGTAGTGATTAAAGCTGAACTCTGTGATTTTAATAAAAAATAACCCTTCAGTGACCATTAACCCCCCCACCGCAGGGGTTAAATGCTTGTTAAGTCAAGGAATAGAGGAATAAGCTGTAATTCCTAACTTATTGCTCGCTCTGGCAGGCTTCCATTACGCTATATGACTGGTATCGAAGCCTTTTCTCTTCGGTGCTCCGGATGGTGCCTGCACTCTGTCGTCATTTGGTACAATGCCGAAGGAGCAGTTAATTCTTGGAGTGTGGGGGCCCACTGTAAGAGTATTTTTGCAAAAATTGTGGAGTTCAGCTTTAAATGAAAAACAGAAGCTAATTGCCAGAGCTCTGCAGACCCGGGAGATATTTTTTCAGTAGATCTTCCTCCCTCCCACCCCACTAACCCATGAAGCGGACCGGGAAGGCACCGAAGACACCCCGTGCCCCCACGAGCCAAAAAAAGCAGTCCAGGATGTATGCCCCCAGACCCTATACCTCAGACGTCTCTTGTAACCCCTCACTGATCTACTGCAAGTTAAAGGGATCACCTACAGGTGGGGTTTCCCCTTCTCGCTTCTAATTGGTAGAGGGGACCACTTCTTCAGGCTGGTTCACCCTCGCCAGGTGCCGGATTTGAACGTCTTTCTGGAATGCGAAGACCTACTCCTGCCAGATTGGTTGGAGGTTCCTTCCTTGGATTCTACTTCATCCTCATCCGCCAGACCTGGGAGGCCCTTGAGACGTCGCAGAAGTCGTCAGCGATCTGCAACGCGACCGTCACGGAGAGCCCACCCCATGGATCCGGAGGCCTGACCCATATCCCCTGCTGAGCCGACTGCCAGATCTACACGGTCTCTAACTGACCCTTGGTCCTGACCTTGTCTCTCTCCTGTAGACTCTCAGTGAGGACAGCCGACACGAATCTCGAGACTCTGTACCCTCAAGTTAAGACCCTGATAACCTTGACTACAGAGGACTTCCCCCTCCCCACGCAAATAAGACCTGCTCACACTTATATCTTTTTGTTTACAGGGTGACACGTTGTCCTCAATACTTGCATTCATGTGGCCTGTACACAGGAACTGCTTACAGATATAGGTGTGATTAGGATGTTGGTCCTGGGACATCACCTGCTTATCTCCTGACCCTCCCCTATGGCGGGGTGGTTTCCCAGTTCCAGCGCCACAACGTCATAGGGGTATAGATATGTCCTACGTGTCTTATCACTAGCTGGTTTGAGACGAGTTTAGCCTTAGCAGAGATCCAGGGGGGCTCCCTAGGTCCTGCATGTAATGCCTTTATATCACCCGAAGGGGTAGAATCCCAGGTCCCAGGGAACTCAAGATGGGAACGGGTCCGGGTCTCGTGATAGCGAGGGACGGAACTAGAATTAATACTACACACCCACCCTGGGATGCATCTCTCAGTGTCGCTGTGTTTAGACTACTCCCCCGTTGTGAGTGTTTCCTCTCCTACGCAGAGATATATCATAGGTACACTCTTGTTCAGTGTGTGTGCACTTTTCCCACACGGTGGTCAGAAATATTCTCACCTCTGTGTGGTTTCAACCTCTTGTTTGTCTTTCTGCCTCCCTTTTCCTCCAGGTGTTGGTCCACCCGTTATCCAGGTACACCGGCGGTTGGGTCCGTTGGATCTTTTTAGACTCTCCCGTCGCCAAGGCCCGGACGAGTAATTCAAGGTGTAGTACTTTGCCATTTGTTTACCTAGTTTAACTTACAGTATAGAGGTCACAATGCCTGAACTTAGAATCACTTTGTTCAATGTACGCGGCCTCCATGTTCCCGAAAAAAGGTCATGTCTACTGAACGAACTGTGGCGCTCGAGAACCCATGTTGCGTTCTTACAGGAGACCCATTTTAAGTGTGAACAGGTCCCCAGACTGGGCAACAGCAGATATCCCACCGCCTACCATGCCCCCTCCCCGGACTCAAAATCGAAGGGTGTTAGTATAGTACTGGCACAATCGGTCCCTTGGAGGTACATTGACCACTATGCAGATCCGGAGGGACGGGTGTTGTTCCTTAAGGGGGACCTTCATGGACACAGGGTGACCTTGGTGGCAATCTATGCTCCAAACACTGGACAGGTGCTCTTTCTAGACTCTCTATGGCCCCAACTCCTCCCATTCGCTGAGGGACTTTGGGTGGTTGGGGGCAACTTTAATATGGTGCTGGATCCAACCATGGACTCATCTGCGGGTCTATCCCGCATTACACATGCCCAGCGGAAACGGATTAAACGGACGTTGTTTGACCTCCAGTTAATCAATCCGTGGCGTATCAGTAACCCTACGGGCAGGGACTTTACCCACTACTCTGCCCCACATCAGTCATACTCGAGGATAGATTTCTTCCTATTGCAACACGCTGCCCTGCCCTTGGTATCGGGGGTGTCGATTGGCACCTCGACGATATCTGACCACTCCCCCATACACCTGCAGGTCTCCGTAGGTGAAATCCTCAGGACATACAGGCGTCCCCAGATATCAGTGTCCTGGAGTGCAAAGTGGGACACCAGAAAGTTGCAGCCTATGCAGACGATCTCCTACTCTATGTATCAAACCCAGAAATATCACTGCCCAACATCTTACAAACCCTGGAAACCTATGGACGTCTCTCCAGTTTCAAATTGAATCTCAGTAAATCGGAGGCACTTAATATCTCGATCCCTGCAGACCGCCTACGCGGCCTCCAGCGTTCGTTCCCGTTTAAGTGGGCATCGTCTTGCATCACATACCTAGGAGTGTCTATCCCAGCAGATATCAAAGATACCTTTACTCTGAACTTCCTCCCCATTCAGAAACGCATTGTCGCAGACCTGAAGTCTTGGGACCGCTCCACGTTTACGTGGATGGGTCGCAATAGCATTTTAAAAATGACAGTCCTGCCCAGACTATTATACCTCTTTCAAACGTTGCCGATTTCACTTCCTGCCACGTATCTGCGACAGCTGCGCTCGCACTTCCTAGCCTTTCTGTGGGCTAACAAAAGGGCCAGATTGCGTCATCAAATCCTCTCGAGACCCCGGGCAGCAGGAGGATTGAGTTTTCCAGATCCTTCTCTCTATTACAGGGCGACTCACCTGGCAGTGGTTGTGGACTGGTGTTGTAACGTGGAGCAGAAACTGTGGGTGGCCTTGGAGCAGGAGGATTGTCCATGGCCGTTGCATGGCGTGCCGTGGATATCTCCGACATTGCAGCTCTCCACCTGGACGAACCCTTTGGTTCGCGCCACGATGCGAGTGACGGGCAGGGTACTCACCTCCTCTGGCCTTTCTCCTGCTCCATCGCCGATGACACCAGTGGCGGGGAGCCCGCACTTCCCTCCGGGTCTGCATAACCCATTGGCCAAATCGCTAGAGACGTCAGGGATGACTAGGCTATACCACTTCAGCGATACAGACCGATGGAAACAAGTTGCACAAATTCAGTCCCTCACTGACCCACCCCTACGGCTGTGGTGCGCCTTGCAAGTCAGACACTATCTATGCTCATTCTCGAGACAGACGTGCCCCCAGAGACGGTTACAGATTTTGAGAGCATATGCCTGAAGGCGGAACCGACTCGACACACTCTGTCTCTAATGATGAACCACCGCCGCAAACCCCCAGACTTGCCCCCACCATATTTCGTTAGACAGTGGGCCACTGAGCTAGAAATATACCTGAACCCCCAACAGGTGGACCGTATGATATGTTTTGCCCTCAGATCTTCGGTGTCAAACAAATACCAGGAAGCAGGCTATAAGCTCTTGACCAGATGGTACAGAGTACCGGTGGCCCTCCATGTGATGTATCCATCGGTATCTGATCTCTGTTGGCGCTGTGGGGAAGAACAGGGATCCCTTTTACATATTTTTTGGTCCTGCTCCAAAGTCAGACCTTTCTGGTCCGGGATCGCCACATTGATCAGCACAATCACAGGTCTTACACTTCCATTCTCTCCCTCGGTGTTTCTCCTCCACCTGGCGCCACTATCGCACAAACAATACCGACGTTCCCTGCTGATTCACTTACTCAATGCAGCAAGGGCCTGCATTCCGGCCCTGTGGAAGCAAACCACACAGCCAAATGTCGAAATGTGGGTCAGCCGAGTGGAGGAGATTAAACTGATGGAGGATTTGACCTCCTCCTTAAATGGGACCCAGTCCAGATTCGTAACTACTTGGAGTGCGTGGTACCTGTTCAGGGACTCAGCTGACTTTGCGACTATGAGCAGGCCAAGAACAGAAGGACGGAGCGAGTCCTAGCTAACCCCCTGCTGCACTCTCCGGGCAAGACTAGGAATAACCCTTGCCGGAGGCCCTGGAGTTGGCCAACACCTGGAACCTTCCCTTACCCTTCCTTATGTGTTGTCTATCTCTCACTCTCTTCCTACTCTGTGTTGTGTTTGTTTTGTTCTGTTTTGTTTAATTAATGTGTGTAGTTTGGGGTAGACCGCTTTGATGCTGGCCTTCCACGTCAGTGGTCTGGATCTTGCGGTCTGCCACTGAACACTGTCCTATTCTTGTTTTATACCACAAAATGCCAAAGGGGCTGGGTGGAAGAGAGTCCAACCTGACTAGTGTTGTTCTTGTTTATAGTATGTATGTACTTTACATTCTCTGATATTGTTTGAGAAGATTTGATTGGAGAGGTTCCCAATGTTTGTTTTTGGCACTACACTAATCGTCAGGTTGTTCATTGCCTTGGTTTGATGTGCGGCCATGTGGCCCAGATACGATGTGAATTATCTCTGTACCCCACCACTTTGTTTATAAATAAAGAATTTGAAAAAAAAAATGGAAAACCGTTAAACTGGACCTAAGGCCACTAAATTTCCTGCAATTACTAGATTTTGTGAAAGAAGAATCTCTAGTTACAGTTTAAACCTGCAGAGCCAACTGCTGGTGGAATCTGGTATTTTGTGACATGACCTAAATATATTGTTTTTCTGGAAACCCCTATATTTTCATGGTTGTCTTTAGCAATATAAGCACTTGAAACGGGGGTTTCCCTATTTGCTAGCAGGCTTTGGTTAGGAGGAACTCTTGTGTGTAAGCTTTGTATTACACTGCATAAGCAACTGTCAAAAAAGCTGCTCCTTTGTAAAATGACACTTGGAGATGCTCTGCAAGTGTCATTAAGTAAATACAATGAAGGGAATTTATCAAAACTGGAGCAGAAAAAATCTGGAGCAGCTGTTCATGACAACCAATCAGCTTTTCTCTTTCATTTTCAAACCTTAGCTGAATAAACTGAAGAGAAAAGCTGATTGGTTGTCGTGCACAGCTGCTCCAGGTTTTGTCTGCTCCAGTTTTGATAAATTCCCCCCAATGTATTATTGTATTGTATTCACTATTTCATATGCAAATTAAAGGTGTTACCTTCGATCTGCATATGACATAAATTTTTTTTTTGACTTGTAAGGTTTCTTTAATTTAACGCCTTATTAATCCTTAGTTAACCCTAATCAGAGACAATTAACACCTTCCTCTTCTACCCTTTGCTATTATTTTTTCTGCTATTTTTTTTCTCTATTTTTTTACCATTATTATTATTATTTATTATTAATATTTTTCCCATTGTTTTGTTTATTAAAAAGGTGCAAAAGTGAAAAATAATGACTTTTTTCATTTGCAAATAATTTTGCATTGCTTTGTACTAGAGGTGCACCGAAATGTAAATTTAAATACCGAAATTAAACCGAAATAAAAAAAATGTCAGGCCGAAACCGAAAATGTTTTTACTTTTTCAAAATTGTTTAAATATTTAATTTTTATTTATTATCTCTTTTTCTGCAGCCCCTGTTATTAATGAACAGGAATCCTCTATACTGAGTGTTCCTGTTCATTGATGAGGACATTGTGTGTTTTACTATAACCACAATCATGAATGAACAGGAGGTGATGTAGATCAGTCATTCATAATTGAGGATATAGTAACCATACTCTGTCCTCAATTATCTACAAACACTCAGCGATCACTGATTGCTGAGTGTTTGCATTGGCTCTCCTTCCTGACACGCTGTCACAGGAGGCTGAGCGAGCGGTGCAGGGAGGAGCCTCCTGTCAGCCTCCTGTAACAGCGCGGGCTGTCTCCACCCACACACAGCTCTGCCGATCTGTGCTGGGAGGCTGAGCAATGTGGGAGGAGAGACGCCGGCCGTTCACAGCGCTCTCCTCCCACAGCGCACGGCCGGCTGTCACAGTTTCTCTCCTCCCCGCTGGGACACAGAGCAGCGCCAAGCGGGCAGGAGAGAAAGAATAGAATGCACCGCTGTATCGGCCAGAAAATGGCACTTTCGGCATTATGCCAGAAAATGGCACTTTCGGCCGATATATTGGTGCATCCCTACTTTGTACCAGAAACACTATTTTAATGTCATCCTTAAATGGTACACATTATAAATAAAATGTATAGTTTTTTTATTTACAGTAAAGCTACTTTTTTTCTTTTAATGAACTGCTCCAGGTTTGATAAATTCTCCTCTATGTATGTATGTATGTATGTATGTATGTATGTACAGGTGAAACTCGAATAATTAGAATATCGGGCAAAGTTCATTTATTTCACTAATGCAACTTAAAAGGTGAAACTAATATATGAGATAGACTCATTACATGCAAAGCAAGATAATTCAAGCCGTGATTTGTCATCATTGTGATGATTATGGCTTACAGCTCCTGAAAACCCCAAGAACCCCACAAAAGTCGATTTATTACATGCAATCAATAAAACAAGGATTGTACATAGAACAATATCGGACCTCTGAAAAGTACAAGCATGCAGATGTACTCAGTACTTGGTTTGGGCCCCTTTTGCAGCAATTACTGCAATTACTTTTGCACGATATTCTAATTATTCGAGTTTCACCTGTATGTATTAACTTTGTAATTTCCCAAGATAAAGTATCGCAGAATAAACAAGCCATAGTGGAAATATAAAAATTGTTGTGGTTCATAAGGAATATCCAGGTACAAGAGCTGAAGTGGTTAAAATATAGCTGCACTTTCACTATATGTTATGCATTTGGTCTTTGTAGCCCATATGATAGCTTACCTTTTCTGAAGATAAATCCTGTTAATAGCAGCATGGCCTTGCTGTAAACATTCCTGGACATCTTTAGAGGGTGCTATTTAAAGGCAGGAATCTGCATCAAGCCAAATAAGTAACCTGTTCTGGTAGCATGCTGCAGGCAGTGTTGTTGGAAACAGTAGGTTTAAGTAAATGTAACCCTTCGATTGGAAGGCTGCGGGACAAGTGAAATGTGTAATTTTTATATGAAAAGCAGTGAGTCTGCACTCAAATTTAAATTTAGCCTTTTTTTAAAAATAGTAAAGTTTATTAACACGTTCCAAGAGTACAGAAAACAAAGCAGACTGGACAAGAGCAATCCTCCCCCACGCAAGTTAACGTAATTTCCATACAAGAATTATTAAAAGCCAAGAGAGGATCCAAATTCCATCAAGCCTTAGCTGCAAAAGAGGCCCTTAGAGTGGGTATGGGTACTGCAGCCAGTCCACAAAACCATCCAAAAATAAAAAAATACACAAGAGGACATACAGACAAAAGACAGAAGGGGAGAAAGGGGAAGAGAAAAATGCTGCCTGTAGCCAGGAAGTCTACGTAGCGGTCATGTAAGCATGGTGTCAGTTACTCCATTTCCATGATATAATTAAGCTTTTGTAGCCACTCCCTCAGGTGTGGGACTTGTGGTGGCCTCCAGTATCTAGGAATTAGTGCCCTTTCTGCCGCAAAAAGAAAATGTAGGAGACCCTTCTTAATTGATTTGAGAGAGCATGGAAACATGGACAGTAGGGCCGCCTCTGGAGTTTCTCTCCAGCTAACTCTTGGGGGTTTTCCTGCTTAAACTAAATTTTGACTGCCACTAGAGTCTATGCTGTGGGCAAGAACTCCAAACATGCAGCATTATACCCTCCCCCGTCACTCACCTCCAACAGTGGTCCGGCAGTGATGGGAATATTCTACGAAGGGTGACAGGGCACCTATACCACCTTGTTAGGATCTTGTAGTTCCTCTCCTGTATGTGACTCACTAAGCTCATCTTAAACATTAAATGATGGATTTCTACCAGTGATTTAAATGGAGCTTTATTTTAAATTGTAGCAAATAAATAAAAATAACATGTTTGTTAAACTGAACCTAAAACTATGGCCTTCCATTAGAAAAGTGTACATCTGCTCTTACAGTTTTCTCTTAAAGCGGACCTTTACCTCCTTTCACTAAAAATCACATCAGATCAGATATAAAATCATCTTACCATCATTAGTTAAACAAACCTTTTTTGCTTTTTTTTGTTTTTTATAGATAATTTTTATTGATTTTTGCAAGTGTCCGAGACACAACAATGATAACAACAACACCATCACAAACAACAATTGGGTCAACATAACCCAGGCATTTACACATCAGTACACTCACTATGTTTGACATGAGGTTACAAGGTTACACAAGTTACACAAGCTGTGGATGCAATATTCAAGGTACCTTTTTTGCTTTTACTTACAATTACTGATTTTCCACTTCTGGTTAAGTGAAGCACTGGTGATGTAGCCCTGGCCTCGCAGATGCAGCCTGAAAAGGTTACATCACCAGTGCCTTCCTGGGAAATCTCATCTGTGACTGAAAACTCCACGTGACCTCAGGGGAAAGGCATTTTTAGCTTAGATGATGTGCGCTGTCACATGTTCCAAGAGGAAGACCCAGAGTTCCAGGAAGTAAAGGGAGATTTAAATGTACATGTTCACTAGCCTCAGGGAAGCACAGATTTCAGTTGTTACATCAACACCAAGCTCTCCGATGTTTCCTAAGCATTTTCATGTTTCATTTTTGCTGAGCTTTAAAAAAAAGGCTTAATTTAAATATGTGCACATGACTGCTTTAATATTTGTAAACACCTGCTCTCTTCACAGTACCCGATGGAGCTACATTAATTTACTCATCTATGAAAGCATTTGAAAACATGTTAATGAGTGGCCGTCTCAAGATAAAACTGCATTCAGGAAGAGACCGGAGCTCTATCTGAGGCATCATACCTAGAGACAGGAAATGTAGGGACCAGCAGATACAGATGTTGAGAGCGGCCGTCCTGCAGGCTAAAGCAATCTGTCTGGCTTATACATTGCAGGTGCTTTAGGGGATTCTATCGCTGAGTAGCTGAATCTCAGACCAGATGGTAAATATTTACACTCTTTTTCACACTGAAAGACTACCCACACCAAAGACCATTGGGTATAAAAAGCTCCGAGGATAGCTCTGTGTTGCTAAACATTAAAGGAAGTATGGCTTGATGTTGGTATTTCAGTATTGTTTAATACAAGCTCCCTTCAGTATTGTAAAGAGCAACTTAGGGCAAGCAGCAATGCACCCCTGACCAGCGCATCCCTGAGTTACACACACCCCTGACCGCTGCACCCTGCAATACACGCACCCCTGACCGCCGCCCCCTGCGTTACATTCACCCCTGACTAGCGCACCCTGAGTTGCACGCACCCCTGACCACCGCACTCTGCATTACACGCACCCCTGACCGCCGCATTCTGCGTTAAAGCAACCCTGACCGCCACACCCTGTCTCACATGCACCCCTGACACAGTGGTATGATTAAGTGGTGAAAATTATTAGTGGTATCTAATGTGCCCCCCCTATATATTGTTCCTAGAGTCGCCACTGAATATAACTCTCACCAACTTTTGCAGAGAAGTAAGCATCAGGCAGTGGCCTTCTGTGCATCTTCTGCATGTTTTACAGTTCAAAGTGTACCTGTAATATAGCAGTAAATTGATGAAGCTCTACCAGACAGCACACCCAGCCTGGTGACCTGACTTTTCTCTACTGCAGTTAAGCAATACAACCTAGTCGCCTCACTGCCTAGCCTTTACTTTTATAGTGAGGAAGCAGCAATAGTCCACCACTCTGTTACTTTGTATTCTCCTCCTGTTAGTATGTTCTCTGTCAGTATGTTTGCATGTAGCACACCTGAGTGGCTTCTAGTGTTGCCCCTCCCTCTCCTATTTGAAATGTTGTTGTTATTGTACAGTGGAATATTCGAGGTAAAGTAAAATTCAGTTATTAAAACTAGTTGTTTTTAAAGATCCATTTAATTATATTTTTTTAAAAACACATAAATGCAATAATTGGCATTATGGAGTTCAGCTTTACGTTAACTTGTCAATTAACCTACCATATATACCTAATAACTGCCCTGTAAAGCAGGCACCATGCCTCCTACTATGCTTCATTTTTATGTATGTGTCTGTGTATTGGCTGCTGAGGCACCCACATTGGATTGTGGAATTCCAAGGCTCTGTTCGAGCTCCTAGTTGGATTAACAGAAGTGTGCAGGACTAATGCTTGTCATTCAGTCATAATTTCTTCTTGTTCAGCCCCGTGGGGGCTAAACAACGTGGATGGAGAATCCCCCCTGCTGCACTATTGTACTGTGCTAGTGGCAGGTATACTGCTGTCAGAATACCTAAATAGTGATGGCAGCTGTTTGGACTACAATTTTCACACTGTCTCCTTTGACAAAAGTCAATACAAAAATTGACTTTCTCTGAAAGGTGGGTGGGGTTGGCGGAGGTCCCAAGGGGGCCACACAATGGTCAATTTGTGTATGGCCAGCTTAATTCAGTGCATGCTACGGTGACAATGCTGTTCCTTCATAAACTCATTACATTGAGTGAGCGTTGTCAACCTAGGACAGGAAGTGTGTTACTGACATGATCACCAGGTAAAAATAAAAGACAAAAGTCTGAATAAAGGAAACTAAGGCCCACACCACCCCACTCAGCCTCCTGTGACAGATCAGGAGAGCGACGGTGTGGGGGCGGAGACAGCTGTCACAGTAGGCCAGGTCGGTGGTGCGGGGGAGGAGTCAGCTGTCAGAGGAGATCGAGCTCTCCTTCTTGTACTGCTCGTTCAGCGATAGCTGTCAGGATGAAGAGCAGGTACAAGCAGTCAGCAATCAGCTGATCGCTGAGTGTTTGTAAATAATTGAGGACATAGTATGTTTACTGTGTCCCCTATTATGAATGAATGGGAGTGATCTACATCTAAATAGGACTAGTTCTGTCTTACAGTTCTTCTTCATAAATTCTTTTTTTTATACGGTATATACGCAAATATACTTTATACATTTATATTGTCCAAGGATACTAGCCTGAGTGTCATAAAAAAGTCCTTTTTTATTTGGTACCACTTACTTTGGTATTTTATTGTTCAGCATCCCAGAAGGTCACTACTAGAAACGCCAAACTTTTAGAAATACACTGCTAGACCTGCCTTTATTAGAACCAATTAAAGCCATAGGCTTTGCTTGGATTGCAGTCTAAAATAGCTTGACTGTGCCACCCCCCCCACCCCCCATTTTAGTTTTAGTTTTGATGACCAGTTTATTGAACAGTTAATAATCATCTAGATCTACAAACCAAAACTTGTAGCCAATTGTTTCTTTTTTGTATGCAAGTCCTGTAACTTCTGTGAATCCAATTTTACCTCTTACGTACTTCTGTTTTTCAGTAACCCGTGTTTCTAAATTGATTTGCAGTCGAAGACTGCCTGCAGCTCATACAAACACAAGTGAAGATGCAGAATATTTTGGCAAACAGGAGCTGTTGTTTGGGCCATTTAAATGCGTGTAATGAATTCTGCTGCTCATTCACAGCAATGCTAACCAGGTTACGACTTTCTCATAAAATGCCTTGCACAGACAGTAAAATAGTCACAAACATTGAGGATTTTCTTCGTTTTGATAAATGTGGATTTTTGCAATAGGTGAGGGGGTGCTGATTTGTGTTCCATGTTTTTTCTTTCTACATCTTTTAAACACTGTAGGTATTCAAAACTCATGGTAGTCAACTGAAACTTGGATGTCTGATTTACAGTTTTTATAAACGTGTTTATTATTGATCCATAGCTTAGGTTGAAAACAAGCACAGCTTATAGAAACACAAACTAATTGTAATTTGCATAATATGTGCATATATATGGCTACTATAAGCAAGGGTATTCCCTTGACTATAAAAAAAAAGATGAGACTAGACTGGCTATTAATGGAAAGCAGAGTTGTACTTTGTGTACAGTCTATGTATCGCAAGTTATGCATTTACAGGTATTGGTTAGAATAGCATTACAAAAATGTTTTTAAAGTGGAACTCATTCCAGGCAAGCAGGAAAAAAAGATATTATACATATATGTAAACTGACAAAAACTGGTTGAGAAAGGCTGGTCTAAACTGTAGAAGGAATAAAGCATTAAATTAAAACTGCTCTCCCCAGGACATCGCAGAGATTACTCCACAGTTCCAGGGCCAGTGCACTGCAGAAATACAATTCTTTCACAGACCGCTGTAGATGGCACGAGAGGGGAGAAGAGACTGCGGTTGGTGACTCTGAAATCCCCTGCCGCACACCCTTTCCCCCCCTTGTACCTCCGCTGCTGCTGCTCCTCCGTCGGTGTTACAAGTGTCCGCTCCTTTTCCACTTGATTAAACGGTTTCCCTTTGGTTATATATCTCAAAGTATCAGCTGTCTGTGCTCCTTATTTATTTAATAATGCGCTCACCAGACGTACCCAGACGTTTTCGCTCTTAATCAAAGAAGGGAAGGTCCGTTCTGTGTGTAGTCAAGATTTACGGCTTCTCTACTCTCCTCCCCCGTGAACGGGCCTTCTCTTCTTTGATTAAGAGCGAAAACTTCTGGGTACGTCTGGTGAGTGCATTATTAAACAAATAAGGAGCACAGACAGCTGACACTTTGAGATATATAACCAAAAGGAAATCGTTTAATCAAGTGGAAAAGGAGCAGACACTTGTAACAATAGCCAGCCTGCTATTGGATATTTTAAATTGCAATAGCCAATTGCAGGCTGGCTATTACACACACCCACCCACTGCCTGCTATCAATCAGCAGAGAGGACCTGATGGAGAACTTTCTCCTCAGTTCCCTCCTTTGCTGATTGACAGCAGGCAGTGGGCGGGTGCAATAGCCAGCCTGCTATTGGCTATTGCAATTTAAAATATCCAATAGCAATCTGGCTATTGCTCCCAGCCATTGCCTGATGTATATACATTCAGCTGCCTCAGCAGCTGAATCCAGTGAAGTGGAAAGGTGACACTAGGGGTCTAAAAGACCCCAATGTCACCTTAAAGAGAACCTGTAACCTCCAATGTATGCAGCCCTGGTGAGAAACTGCCCTAAAATCATTAGTCTGTATTGTTTTAGAAAAAATGTCACATGTCCCTTTAAGAAAAAGTATCGGTAATTGGTATCGGCAAGTACTCGAGGGACAGTACTTGGTCTTGAAAAAGTGGTATCAGTACATCCCTAGTGACTACGCTAGAGTTGGTTATCAGAAAGCTAATTCCAGCCCCCCCCCCTTCCCACAGTTTAAACTGTATTTCCATTTTTCCAGTCAAATTTGGGAAAAAATATACCTCTATATGTTTGTGTTCCTATTCACAAAGCATACCAACATTTTTTTTTTTTTTTTTAATATTTCTTACTTTTGTGATGTTTTGTTGCACCAGGCAACATGGCTGAATCCACTTTTTTTTTCTGAGCACTTTCTTAGTGATCTGTCCATATAGAAAGACTGAGGCTTGAAATTTCAGGATTGTGTTTCTCTCATTAACATACAATGGAGAAGTCAGGGTTGTAATCTTCTAGCCCCTCACAACATTACAAAGGAGGAGAACCAAGTAGAAATGTTAACCCTTAAAAAGCCAAGAAACCCTAACCCCAGTAAAGGCAATTTAAACAGCAAGAAGCATTTTTTAAAATATATTTTTAGCTTATGCTATGTGAATGGGAACATGTAACAAATATAAAATTGTATTTATTACAGAAAAGTATATAGTGCCCTCAAGGAGCTTACATTCTAAGGTCTGTATCTCACATGCACACAAGACCAATTTAGGCAGGAACCAATTAAACTTCCAGCATGTCTTTGGAGCATGGGAGGAAACCAGAGTACCTGGAGGAAATCTTCATAAGCAAAGGGAGAACATGCAAATTCCTTGCACATAATGTCCTGACCAGGATTTGAACTTGGGACCCCCAGTGCTGCAAGGCAGAAGTGCTAACCACTATGCCACTGTACTACTCACTGTGCTGTGAAAGCGGAAATACACTTTTAAAAATAGGTTGAATCCACCTCCCCTTTTTTTCCCCCCTTTTTGCATCAGGCCAGAGTTTATGGATATAGCTTGGAGGTCAACTACATTGCACATAATGGCGCTCTCATAGGAAGAGAGACTGATAATAAAACCTCCGCCCCTATGCTATTAGCCAGAGAGTTTTATTTGTTATGATAGGTTTGCTTAAATATTCACAAAAAAATTAATTTCCACAGTCTTGACAATGCAATTTGGAACACTTCATGGCCGCGCATTTATAAAGATCTTACAGAATATCATTACATTATATTATTACTTAGTAGTTGTTTTGTTATTATTATTAGACTTATTATTTCTGTTGGCTCAATCTTGCTAACCATTAAAAGCATGGCACTGCAACTTCCTGATGCATGAATAGTGCCCATTAGCTCACTGAGGCTTATAACAAAGAACTTTGCTGGGAAG
>NW_017306560.1:134481-139065 GCF_000935625.1 Nanorana parkeri
ACATGGCTGAATTGTTAATTATGGTTATCTAGGTTATTAAAATACTAAGCACCAAGAAATGAGCCGTGTACCCTTTCTTATTTGTTCCATCTTCCTTTCATGCCGCATTAATTTGGAACAAATTCTATTCTTTTACAAAATGTATATTGGGTTTTACATTTTGGAAAAGTACAAGGGTATACTGGACCAAGTCATTCTCGGAGGCTGCGAAATATAAATGATATTTATTCATTGGTTTATATCAGTTTTATTAAAGCGTACCTTGCAGTAAAATGCCAGATCCACTTAATATATTAGGTCCCCTCCCCCTTTATATATATCAGTTTTAAATTAAAACAATGAAAACTAGTAAATATACTTATATTTTCCCTGACCTATGTACTGCTGGGCTTAGATGTCTGGCTTCTTTCATTGAGATCCCAGGGAATGTGGAGTAGCCCAGATTACTAGTAAAGGAGGACAAAGCACAGTCAAGGAATGTCTTCTCATGAGATTTCAGCTACCTAACATTCCCTATGATCTATGATTCCTGGAAGGAGTGTGATGTCACCCTCGCCTAGGCGCCATGGTCAGTAGCTGCGGAAAAGGTTAGTATATTTAAAAACCTTTTCCCTACATGTTTTTTTTTAACCCTTAAAGCTCAATATAAACGTAACAATATGATTGTTCAGTATTTGTATGATCTCCTTTAGACCTACCAAAACGATGTAATATGAGGACCTGCCTAAACTGTCCGATCAGTTTGTATCTTATCAGGTAGGCCTTTGTACTTCACGGTTGTTGGTAGATCTAGAGAAGATTGTACATTCAGTTTGTGACGTGTGTGGTTGGCTGTTGATGATGGTCCTTTTTAACATGTGATGAGGCTTGACACTTTGAAAACTGGAGCACTACAGTATTCTTGCTTTTCACTTTACTGGGCTCTTCACAATGATTAGGGCTTGATTTATGTATTTATTTTGTAAATGCAAAATTATTGATTGCGCTGTGTGCTAATCATAGACAGCACGTTCACTAGCATCCAGGTTTGTGTGTTTTTTTTATTAGACCTATATTCAAATTGTAACATTAAGCTGTGTTGAAGGACTTGTAGAGTTAGATAAATAAGCATTATAAGTGGGTCTGAAATACTTGACTTCCACTCTATCTATCCTATCTATCTATCTATCCTATCTATCTATCTTATCCTATCCTATCTAGCTATCTATCCTATCTATCTATCCTATCTATCTATCTATCCTATCTATCTATCTATCTATCTATCTTATCCTATCCTATCTAGCTATCTATCCTATCTATCTATCCTATCTATCTATCTATCCTATCTATCCTATCTATCTATCTATCTATCTATCTATCTTATCCTATCCTATCTATCTATCTATTTTGGAAAGGAAAAAGTCTTATGTCTTCCTATTCCATTTTAAATCTTTTGTTCATGATGTAGTGAAGATTTCTGAGATGATAATGACCACCAAATCATTT
This sequence comes from Nanorana parkeri, assembly GCF_000935625.1. Lineage (NCBI taxonomy): Eukaryota > Metazoa > Chordata > Amphibia > Anura > Dicroglossidae > Nanorana > Nanorana parkeri. Next base: position 135,967 of record NW_017306560.1, read on the forward strand.
CTGTCCCAGTATGACTGCTCCTCATTATGGGATTCTGGAAGATTCATTTACTGTTTTGTAACCCGTTCAAATTTTTTGCAGTGGGAAAAACCAGAAACAAAAACCTGACACAAATCCCCCACTATTCTGCACTCTTTAAAAAAAAAAAAATTGGACAGATACGCCTTTAATAACACAAATTAGGTATTTTTATACCTAAAGCCACATTTTCCTGCAAGCAGATGCCTTCTTGTGCAGTAACCTAAAACCTTAAAAGCCCTGTGGTTAGCTTCTAGTTAGCCTGGTTCTGGTTTTGGCCTAAAATGGCTGATGACTTTAAAGAGTACCTATGGTCAAAAACTAGAAAAAAAAAAAATGTATTTCTATACCGCATTCTCATAAGCTCACCATATCAATCTAGAGGTTTGTAAACCTATTTATTGAAGATGCTCATAGGATGTACTTCCTCAATGCAGTGACACAAGTTCACCAAGCCCGGTGAATATGCACTTTTGTTGTGTCACAACTCTAGCAGAGCCTGCCTTCTGAACTATACAATTCAATGTCTGAACAATGTAACATTATTGTTGCTTGCTGGAAGCAATGCATAATGAGATATGTAGTTTTGAGAAATCAAGATTAGAACATGTCAAACAGCAGGGAAAGAGATACAAAGCACACTGGCAATCGGAAGGCAGCACTCACTACATAAAAGGAATTTTTTCAAGTAAGCTTTGATTGCATTATCAAAAACAACGCTAGTATGTATTCCTATTACAATGCTGATGTTATAACAGGATAGTATATGCTGGGACTTTACAACTTCTTTAGACAGTAATCTGCACTGTTCTACATGGCAGTTGATATGGGAGCCACTACACAATGCAGGTTACAGTGTATCAGTCGACATTGGTAGGATGGGGAAAGTATGAACTAGCTTCTTTGTTTAGTTTAATGGGGTCCTCTTTATTAGGGAAAATTCTAGGTAACAGCATGATTGCACTTGTAAGATAAGCTGCAATTAAGACCGTAAAGTAGGTTTCTGCATTAGAAATGGCTTAATAGGAACCGCAAGCAACTCTGCCAAACTCACTAGACCCCTAGGCTGTCACTGGCATCCAGTTTCCAAGCTGGAGTTGTATAAGGCTTCATTAAACACAGACTTAAATGAAAGCCCTGCAGGAATAAGGCTTTGTAAATTTGGACATAAATGTATAGACTGTGGTCACAAAGGGGATAATTACTTCATTTCGAAAACATTGTAACAGCAATGATTCCTTTCCTCCCCGATTTTATCCCTAGATGGCATGGGATAAAGTTACTCTACTGTGTCTTAGCATGCATTTTGCTGTTTTTAACAAAGCAAAACACACGTTCAAACAAAACAGAACACACAGAAACTTAGCCAAATGTATGTTAAAACTCAGTAAAGTACAATAAAATGCCATTAAACATTTTTAATATTGATGTTAGAATGCAGAATCTTTTTTTATAATGCTGTAGTGTGAAACCAGACTAATTTATGAGTCCCAAGATGCTTAAAATTAAGGCTAAGCTAAAATAATTTGCCTTCTGGGTGTGTTGGATACTAAAGGCAGCAATATACTGTAAGTGCTCATCAGTGCTGTAAGTGACATCCATTCTTCTTTAGTAGCCTGATCCTTCTTGGCTGCTGGAGATTAAAAAAACAGCAGTGCAAGTGTTGAAATACTTACCTGCAAGTGGCACCAGCTGTTTCTATTCTTTAGCAGCTTGATTCTTCAATACTTCTTCCTGTTTAAAGCCGTGCCAGGGGACTGGATCTATGTGGGGCAGAGGAGTTACTTGGCAGGCTCTGCCTGAGCAGCCACCCAGCTGCCTTGTACAATTCGGGTCTCTTGTCTCGACTGTGAAGAGGAAGCAGTTTCAGAAACATCAGGTTGCTGAAGAATGGAGTGTGCTGGTGCCACTTGTAGAGAAGTATTTTAGCACTTGCATGTCTGTTGATAAAACCCACCTCCAGCCAAAATGTATTTTGTTTTAAAGAGTAACTCCACTTTTGTTGAGAAAAAATCAGTCCCCTCTGGGTGATCAACAATTACAAGTTTCCCATTGAACTCCAGACCGGAATCCCTTAGTAAGGGTGCTGGGTGAAAAGCGGATGGAAGCACAGATCCAAGTATAAAGAAGTAGTCACACGTACACCAACGTCCCTTGCATCAATCCGTCCTTTTATTGAGGTCAGATAGACATGGCATTAGGCAACGTTTCGGAATCTAACATGGTCCCTTCATCAGGCAAAAAGCAAAGTGACCAAGCTTTGTCACTTGTTTTATTTCCCACTGTGGCTTTGTGACTTTGCTTTTTGTTGATGTACATGCACATTGATGTACATTGCAAGAATTTTAAAGGAGAACCCTGGGAAAAAACATTATTAACTCTTGCAGTGGGGCTACCCCTGCACTTTAACCCTTTCGCTGCCAAGCCCTCCGGAACATTTTTCAAATCAGCTGGCCAAGCCATTTTTGAATTTTCTGCAATTTTTTCCTATTGGTTTGATTTTCAACTGCTGCGTTGCTAGCGTTTGTAAAAGACCCCCCAAACCATATATTTTCTGAAAGCGCAGGCCCGGTAGAATAAAAAGAGTGTGATACTAAATTTGTAGGCCCTGCGATAATTGCGCAAATGTTTCTCAAATTAATATTAAACCGATAAAAATACACAATTCAATTGTTAAAACACACCAAAATCAGTATCCGTGCACAAAAAAAATAATTTTCTGACTAAATCTAAAAGATAAAACTGTATTGAGTTAATAAATAACAAATATTAGCAAATTTGTAATTGCGCCTTTTTGCGAAAAGGTAAAAAAATGAAGGTATGCAAAACTGTAAATAATCGACTTATGTAAAAAATTGTTTTGGTGTTTGTGTTGTGATAAAATGATACAGGTGTATATTTAATTGCAACACAAGGTATCACAACGCATGGCAATGAGTCACAAAGCTTTGCCATGCGCTGCCACAGTTAATTTAATGTTTTTTTTTAAAGAAAAAAAATAAATAAACAAGATCTCATGCACTGCGATGCGTTCTAACAACGCATGTGCATAGTGTGCACCACAATATGTGTGTGTTATGT
>NW_017306560.1:139078-154015 GCF_000935625.1 Nanorana parkeri
CCCCCCCGACGGAGATTTTTTAATGGATCCCCGCTGCCACAGACCCTACAAGCAGTGGGGATCCATGGAGTCCCTCATCCCTCCCTGGGATGGCTCCAGGGAGGGATGAGAGACTCCAGATGCCGGCGGCCGGCGGGCTGATGACAGCTATTAATTTAAAGGGGACAGTCTGCTGAACAGTTCTACTATAAGCTGATGGTCGCTAAAGCGACCATCAGCTTATAGTAGAACTGTAAATGCCAGGTCCGTACGACGTACTGAGCTGGCCAGCTGGAAGCACTTTTGTAGCTCCGTACGACGTACGTCCTTGGCAGCGAAAGGGTTAAGGGTTAAAGGATAATTAAAGCCTCGTATGTTTTTGCATATATCTACTGCTAGCAAGCAGTAAATGTATGCAAACAGATTAAAAAAGGGTTAAAACTTACCTGCGCGCTCCCGTCCGACGATCAGAAGATTCTCGGGGGGCGCAAAGGATGATGGGGCAAGCGTATGCGCAGTAAAGATCATCGGCCGTGAGACGTGGAGAGACACAAGGTAAATTAATGCAACACCCGCACAGACTCCGAGGGACAGGAAGTGCCAGGAAGAGAGAGGAGTCAGCGCTGGATCAGAGACCGGCACAGCGCTGGAGGGACTCCTGAAAATTACTGGAAAGAAGATGATCGGATCAAGAGGGATCACTTCAGGTAAGTCCTTACACCAGCATTGGGGGGGATTTTGCCTTTAATGTCACTTACACAGCTCAAGCTAAAAGTCACAGCACTTCCTCCAGCCTCTCTCTTTCTACGTTGCAGCAATGGTATATCCCTCAGTATCCACACATTGTATTGGACGTGATGACTTGTGGATCCTTAGACCAGTGCAGCAGAGGGGGAGAGACGCTGGAAGGTGTGGTCTAACAGCAAGCCAGCACGAAGGATTATAACATTTTATTTTAGTCACTAGATGAAAGTGAGCAGTTAACTCTTGCAGTGCAGGCATAGCCACACTGCAAGGGTTAATATTTTCCCACTGCTTAAACAAACTTTGTTGCAGATTCCTCCCTGTTTCTGTTCTGAATAGCAGTTTGTGGTAGCATGTCCTTTCCAAACTCATCTCTGAATGGGAGAATCTCGGTTCATTATAATCAGCGACGCAGAAGCCACGCACACGCCGCTGAAGCCGCTGCTCCTCTCCTCGCAGTGAGCTCCCTCACTTGCCGCACTCTTGGTGTGACTGGGCCCTCCCCGCCGTGCGACACGTCTCCCCACCGTACGACACGACTCCTCCCCGCCATACGGACTAAACTACCACCCGCAATATAGGAATACAAATACTAGCAATAGTACATTATACAGCGCAACGAAGAACAACACCAGCTACAGAGGACTACAAATCCCAGCAATAATACATTATAGTATAATGTACTATTGCTGCAATTTGCTGTATTCCTCTATAGCTGCTGGTATTCTGCATTGCGCCGTATAATCATTATACAGCGGCACACTGCAGAATACCACCAGCTATAGAGGACTACAAAGCCCAGCAATAGTACATTATACAGTGCAACGCAGAATAACACCAGCTATAGAGGACTACAAATCCCAGCAATAATACATTACTGCAGCCCTAAAAATGTTACTTCTATCTTAGTGCAGATGTCTGTCAAAATCAGGCAGCAAATCACAGAACCAGCAAATAACATTTACATTAGGCCCACCTAGTGCTATATTACTTTTTTTGAAAATAGGAGCATAAGCAATCCCTTATGTCCAGTACCTTATGTATGCCACATGGCAGTGCCTAGACATATTGCTAGGCCATTTAGGCAGTGGCATTGCATTGGGATCGTGCATCCAGGTATAGTGATCTCTTCCTAACCGCATGTAATCGCATCACATACAATTACATGCGGAGTGCCAGCGGGCTGTCATTTTCAACTGCGGCCGCTGTCACCGAATCATTAACTGGAACGGGTGACAGGTGCTACTTCTGCATATTTGGGATTCTGGCTAGAGAAACTCGTAGGTTCCTGCCATATGCATATTAAAATACACCTGCTATGTTGGTGTGAAAGATGAAGCCTGTGGGATTCCTGCCGCAGGAATTTGTAGGTTCCTGTTGCAGGAATCTCAAAAAACACCTACTATGTAGGTGTGAATGAAGACTTGACCTAGTACTAGCAGCTAATTGCTTTAAAAAAAGATATGAGCTACTGGCTTTTGCAATGTTCCCCATCAAGCAATGCCAACCTCCCTTCTGAAGCACTTGTAGGAACAGCTATTTTCTCAAAGTTTCTTTTTGCATATCAAAGATATGTAACCCCACCTGGCAATGCCTGACCTGCTCAGGCCCCATGCATTTGACTGTTCGATGGAAGAAGAACACGTGCACATACTACATTTACAGGTGAGGAGAGAAGACTTAAGGGGTGCTTAGGACAGTGCTGGTAGGGACATTACAACATTAACGGACACTTCACCCCTAACCACCTGAGTGCAGCTCATGTAGGATATGGGTAAGCCATACTCCGGGACACTACTGAGGGCTACCATAAGTGCGGCTTACCCATAGAAAGGAATGGCTGCAGTGCACATGCACAGTTTGAAGGAGACCCATGCGAGACCTTGCCAGAGAAAAGATTGCTAAATCGGTAAGGAAGGGAAGTATTATCCCTGGAGGTCTGTATTCATGGGGGTGGGGGGTATTTATTAAAGCACAGCTTTAGTACAATTATGAGTTTATAGCATATTCTCTCAGCTGCAAGTCTTAGTGTATAGGCTTTGCGTTACACAGGTTTGTTGTAAAACTCTGAACAGACTTGTAGATCAGTGCTTAATTCACAGGAAGATCTAGAAATGAAAGCTTTGAAATGAAAATGCAGCCCTAAATGCTTACTAAACACTCTTCTTAGTTTAGATAAGGGCATTTGTTGTGCTTTATAAGTGTTTACGAGCAGATAATGACCATGGAATGCTGGGTACAGCATGAAATTTAACATGTATTAACAAGATACTACTCAGAGGCTTTCAGTAAGCACAAGTGACCACTTAATTATCATTAATAATTAGTGCTCTTCATACTATCAGAGCTGTTGTTTTGAACGTCTCTGTATTTAAGTATAAAGGACAATGAACGTTTATTTTTTTTTTACTCTCACAGAAAGAGTTCAGCTACCAGTGGTATAATGCAAAACCCATAGAAACTTGTCATATTTTATTTCATTTTATCTGCAGCCAAACGTGTTTTAGTTCATTTTGGTTAGAAAAGTGAACAGTTAGAACGGCGTCAGGCCCCTTTCACACGGCCGCTCCAATCAGGTCCGCCTGTCAGTTTTTCAAAATGTATTATTACGGTAGGGGATGGCTAGAACCTCATTTTAGCTTATAATTGCGAACAGTGTTACCACTTCAGATTTTCTATCTGTGACTGTGGCAATGTTCTCACCAGGACAGGAAGTGAAGGGAAATCACCCTTATAGGACACAACAAAAAACTCACAGCATTACCTACTCTAATAAAAAATATTGGGTTTTTTTTGGCTAAATATACACTTTCCTTTAACAAGAACAATGAAAAAGTCCTAAGTTGCATCTAAACTTGTTTTCTTGTTTACTTCATTAAACAAATCTGTTTAGGCTTTTAAGGTATATAGCATAAATAGAAGAAAATGTCACTACTCATATGAAAAAATAACGCGCTGCTTTACCTGCCAAAGCACTGTCCATCCAGTCCTAAGATGTACATACTGCAGCACAACTGATTGGCTCCTGGTGCTGCTTCCCCCCCCCCTGTCTGAGCTCTGCTGTACAGGACCTGGCAGAGGCCGATGGCAGGTCACAGGTTGTATGTGTTATAGTACGTGAATTTGATGTACGAACGATCGCAGAGCTGCGCCGATCTATCCTCCCGGAGTTCAGTCCGAGGGATGAAAGGTGCGACATCACGGGAGCCAGCAAAGTGCGGGGAAAGCGCTGCAGCCAATCAGGCGGCTTCTATTGTAGACCGATCACCTAACTTTATAGCAGCATCCACAGGTATTCTGATGAAAGCTGCAGGTTTAAAAGTAAATTCATTGAGAATTGATTTAAAATTTACATTAACATGTTAAAGATTTAGTGATTTGGGTTTACATATACCTTGAAATAGTAGCTGAGACTATATTTACAGGGGTAAATCTATTGATCAGATTTAAGTTTGGCCTCTGCTCTTAACAGCTCTCAGGCTGGAATAAAGAAAAGCGGTTGCAATGCAACAAAGATCTGCAGCCTTGTAAGGAAACCTGGCAACAGCCTAGTGCCCCCTCCCCTGTACCTGCTCTAACAGGACTGCACACTACATGGTTTCCTAGGTTTCTGTGCACACATTCAAAACTGAATCCTAGCCAGCCTAGCTGTGTGCTGGGTGGTCAGTTATGTCTGGAAGATGTCATCCATGAACAAACACAGCCAGACATTGTCCCTGCACTTTTACTTCTGTGAGGCCACCCAATCTGCATCTCCTTTAGCAATAATCAGCAGCCTATTTCTGTCATGGTAATATATCTATTTTAGAAATAAGACCAAAGGATCATGTTTATAAAAGTGTTTACTTGTACATTGTATCAGGGTGAGAACAACGTGGGTTTTGATAGTGAATGGGCACAAAGCGCAGTCCCACTTTACCTGTTGTACTCTCTGTAGCTATAATAAAATCCAGTTAGGAGTAAAGCTGGCCACACACTGTTCGAATTTTGGCCAACAGGACACCATCAGTGCGTGCCTCAGTCAGCGCCCTTCCATTCGACAAAAGTTGAGTTTTCAAACTCACTTTTGTTGAAGCAGCTGGTCCAAAAGTTTTTGGCAAACGGACTGCACCCAATTAGCCACAGTCACTGTATTCTGACAGAGAAACAGTGGCCTCTGTCAGAAATTCAATAGCCCAGCTGGGGGTGGGGGGGAAATCTCCATCCAAGCTGTTAGCTTAGATGAAGGAATCAAGAACTCACAATTTATGGCCAGCTTACGAAGCTTCCTCCTGATACTTATAACTGGCAACAGCGAGTAAGAAACATCCTGATAATCTTAACCAGGAACAGGAAGTAAGAAACATGCTCCTGGAAATCCTGACTGTCAATTGCGAGTAAGGCCCCTTTCACATGAGCGTCATCAGTTCAGTCATGGTTCACAGATACAAAATAACTGACGAAAACTGAATCAGTTTACAAATCCGTTGTCAGTTCAGTTTACATCAATATTTTTTGTTATTATAGTATTTAATTCCGATGATTCTTTGCTTTCCCCCCAGCATGCATTAAGCTGGCCATGCTGTATTATGACATTAGTCCCCCAAAAAACTGACGTAACCTGAACTGATGTAAAGTGATCATCAGTATACATCAGGTTACATCAGTCCCATTCAGTCAAAATGGAGAGCTGATCCGTCTCAAATTGTGGACCTCAACTGACACTGATGACCATCAGTTTACATCGGGAAACGTCAGTTTTCCTCCGCACTGCCATAGAGATGCATTATTGTCCTTTTTTTCAACCTGTCAACCAGAAAGCTTGTGTGAAAGGGGCCTAAGGCGTTGTCAGTTAAATTTACATCCATTTTGGACTTTTTGGTATTATGATAAATTCCCATGATTCTTTGCTTTCCCCACTGTATTACGACACTAAAAAACAGACATAACCCAAACTGTAAACTGATCATCAGGTCCTGGTCAGTCAAAATGGAGATCCATCTCAAATTGCGGACCTCAACTGACAATGATATAAACTGGTGGTCATCAGTTTTCATGCGCACTGCCATAGAGATGCATTGTCTGTTTTCCATCGCAAACGGAGGGTTGACAAGCTGACAACATAAACGCTCGAGTGAAAGGGGCTTAAGAAACATTCTTCTGAAAATCCTGACCGCCAACAGCGAGTAAGAAACATCCTCCTTAAAATCCTGACCGGCAACAGCGAGTAAGAAACGTCCTCCTGAAAATCCTGACCGGCAACAGCGAGTAAGAAACGTCCTCCTGAAAATCCTGACCAGCAACGGCAAGTAAGAAACGTCCTCGTGAAAATCCTGACCGGCAACAGCGAGTAAGAAACCTCCCCCTGAAAATTCTAACTGGCAACAGCGAGTAAGAAACGTCTTCATGAAAATCCTGACCGGCAACAGCGAGTAAGAAACATCCTCCTGATAATCCTGACCGGCAACAGCTAGTAAGAAACGTCCTCCTGAAAATCCTGACCGGCAACGGCGAGTAAGAAACGTCGTCCTGAAAATCCTGACCGGCAACGGCGAGTAAGAAACGTCGTCCTGAAAATCCTGACCGGCAACGGCAGACCGGCAACAGCGAGTAAGAAACGTCCTCCTGAAAATCCTGACCAGCAACAGCAAGTAAGAAACGTCCTCGTGAAAATCCTGACCGGCAACAGCGAGTAAGAAACCTCCCCCTGAAAATTCTAACTGGCAACAGCGAGTAAGAAACGTCTTCATGAAAATCCTGACCGGCAACAGCGAGTAAGAAACATCCTCCTGATAATCCTGACCGGCAACAGCTAGTAAGAAACGTCCTCCTGAAAATCCTGACCGGCAACGGCGAGTAAGAAACGTCGTCCTGAAAATCCTGACCGGCAACGGCGAGTAAGAAACGTCCTCCTGAAAATCCTGACTGGCAACGGCGAGTAAGAAACGACCTCCTGAAAATCCTGACCGGCAACGGCGAGTAAGAAACGACCTCCTGAAAATCCTGACCGGCAACAGTGAGTAAGAAACATCCTCCTGAAGATTCTTACCGGCAACAGCGAGTAAGAAACGTCCTCCTAATAATCCTAAGCAAGTATGTCCTTTTATTGGACAGAGGCGTCATAGAAATCAAAGAAACCGACGTTTCGAGGCCACGCAGGGTCCCTTCCTCTAGGCAGAAGATTCTACTGCTGAGATTTGTAGTCCTCTATAGAGGGTGTCATTCTGCGTTAGAGGGCTCTCCCCAACGATCTACTCCTAATAATCCTGACAGGCAACAGCGACTAAGAAACACCCTCCTGAAAATCCTGACCGGCAACAGCTAGTAAGAAACCTCCTCCTGATAATCCTGACATGTAAATTCTGATATAGGGGTCTCATCTCCGTTGTCCTGAAGAGATCTAGGCTCATTGGGTACCAGTAAGATGAATCAGCTGTACAAAACTGAAATATCATTTTAGTATGGCTGGCCCTTTAATTTCCCTTAAAGGAGAACTATGGGGTCAGTGTTTTTCCCCATAGTTCTCCTTAGGGTAACGGGAGAACACAAACTAGCGTCCTCCCGTTACCCTAAGCTCAGTATACCGCGAGCTACAGCTCGCGGTATACTGAGACGCCGCAGCTGGAGCGGATCCCGACGTAGATGACGGGATCCGCCCAGCTGCCTCTATCTAGAGGCAGAGCCAGCTGTACCCGCCCCCTCCCCCGTCCGTTCCGCCAGTCAGCGCTGGCAGATCGGAGCGGGGAGAAGGGAATCCAGCCCCTCCCCCTGTCACGATCGAGAGGCGAGCGAACCCGGTATGTGTTCGCTCACCTCCCGATCTACTGAGCCGACCTGTGACAGTCTCATTGTCACAGGTCGGCTAGAACTATGAGGTGAGTGAAAATCACTCACCTCATAGTTCTCCATTAATACTATGTACTTGCACATCAATACAGCTGTGTCCTCATGGATCCATGTAAGATGAAACTGCAATGTATAGGTTGTTGTTTTGAGCCTAGTACTACATAAAACAGACACAAGAGCTTGAAATTCCATAGCTTTTCCCTAGATGAGAAAAACAACACCGAATGTTTTGACATAAACAGAAAATGTGTGCTTAGCAGAGTCGATTGGAGATATGATGGAGTTTATTTTTAGAAATAAAAGAAAATCATAAACTGTATGGCTCAGTGTGTGCTTGGAGGTAATGCTTGGCTCCTGTTATAATGGAACACACTTCATTTCCTGGGAACGGCTTCCCTGTGAGGCTGGATACTATGCTTACTACTTCTGGGACCTCTGGCATGTTTGATATTCAGTGCTCTGTTCCAGGGTTCAGGGCAGCCCAGTGCTTGATGTGAAACATAATGGGAAGACAGGAACTTTAATGGAGCTTGCGATAGTATGAGATGATGTTGCCCTCAGAGCGCGAGGTTGTCTGCCAAGTGGGTAATATTCAGCACATTACATTTCTGCTGATGGAATTTAATTCATCCCATAAAGTCAATTGGCTTCATTGCCTTCTTCTAATAAGAAAACATTGAATATCAGTGCATTACTCTGCAATCTCCTTGCCTAAGCTGCCTGACCTGTATAAACCCCAATGACAATGTTTCCTATCCAGTGGTGGACCTAAGGAACAAAGGGCCCTGGTGCAAGATTTTTTTTTTTGCCCCCCCAAAAAAACCTAACAAACACAGCGCTCTCCTCCCGCTGTCCGGCTGTCACACTTTCTCTCCACCCTGCTGGGACACAGAGCAGCGCCCAGCGGGGAGGAAAGAAAGCAGGGATGACTCCTCTAATCACATGTCCTCTGTCCCCTCCTCTAATCACATGTCCTCAGTCCCCCCTTCTCCAATCACATCTCCTCAGTCCCCCCTTCTCCAATCACATCTCCGAGCTGGGATATGTAGCGCCCTGTAGGAGGACACGCTGGGATATGTAGCGCCCTGTAGGAGGACATGCTGGGATATGTAGCACCCTGTAAGAGGACATGCTGGGATATGTAGCACCCTGTAAGAGGACATGCTGGGATATGTAGCGCCCTGTAGGAGGACATGCTGGGATATGTAGCGCCCTGTAGGAGGAAACGCTGGGACCCCCAATATTCCCATCCCTGTACCCCCATCACCCCCTCCCCAGTCATTACATTACCCGCACCCTGTGTGTCCCTCACCCCTCCTGTACTGCTCACCTTCTCACCGCATAGGGGAGAGAAATGTGCAGAGCACTTGGTGTGCACCGACGAATCCCTTCCCCCGATCCGCACAGAAGGTTCCGTCTGAGCAAGAGACACATTATGTGAGAGAGATGTGGACTGTCAGTGAGCGGAGGAGACATTAAGAGACACACACTGACAGATGCACACTGAACCCCGATGCCGGAGCACCGGCTGCACTGGCGGTAGTTCCGCCACTGTTCCTATCCTACAAGCTGCTACATTGTGTGCCCACATTGCATATTAACTTCATGGCTGCTGATCTTAATTAATAAAAATAGTGGAGTGAAAGTGTCTGTTGCCTGTACCACCCAGTCGTATTTCATTTGTCACTTTTCTAGTCCTGGTTAGCAGTAGTAGAGTTTTGTACCATGTTAGCCATCAATTAAAGGAGAACTATGAGGTGAGTGCTTTTTACTCACCTCATAGTTCTAGCCGACCTGTGACAATGAGACTGTCACAGATCGGCTCAGTAGATCGAGAGGTGAGCACATAGATCGGGAACACATACCGGCGTTCGCTCACCTCTCGATCCTGTCACGGCTCTCTGCGGTTACAGGGGAGGGGCTGAATGTCCCCCTCCCCGCTCCGATCCGCCAGCGCTGACTGGCGGAACGGACGGGGGAGGGGGCGGGTACAGCTGGCTCTGCCTCTAGATAGGCAGAGCCAGCTGTCAGTCACGCAGCTGGGCGGATCCCGGCACAATTGTCGGGATCCGCTTCAGCTGCGGCTTCTCAGTATACGTATACCAGCTGCTTGCGTTATATTGCGGCGTCTCAGTATACCGCGAGCTACAGCTCGTGGTATACTGAGCCTAGAGTGACGGGAGGATGCTAGTTTGTGTCCTCCCATTACCCTAAGGAGAACTATGGGGAAAAGACTTAACCCCCATAGTTCTCCTTTAATGCATAATGATTGTGATACCCTTTATGAGCTCACTTAGTTTTTGAATGAGCCTGCATGTTTTAAAACTTAAGTGAATGGTTTGACATATTATGTTGAGCTCTAAAAAGCTTTGCTACAAAAAATGATAGAAAAACATTTGGTTAGACGGGAGATCTTCTCTCAGCTCATTCCAAATTCTATTGATCTCTAAAAGATATCTTCCCACCACGTAGGGATGCCCCCAGAGTTACAGCTCCCAATACCCATCTGACTTTACACAGAGTATGGGCAGGCTCTTAGGTGTCCCAGCAGCAGCACTGTTTTGCTTGGAAAGAAATCTATATTTACATGTAGGGAGGGCTAGAGGATAGGTGAAATTCCGTATAGCAGGCAGGGCTAACAACGCTGACTTGGATTTCAATGCAGCAAAGGCACTGTGTTGTCAGCCCAAACTGAAAGATAGGAGCACATTGCGGTTCACGTATTTTTCTGTACTTGCAGCATTTTTAAAGGGGTAAAATAAAACATTACAACAAAAAAGCATGCATTTCAGATGTGTATTGAATGTTTGTTTCATTTTACATACACTTCAAGATTGTCTTGGTTATTCAAAGTTTGTCACTCGATAAGACACTGTGGGGTTTATTTATCAATGTTTTCACCCAAGGTATGCACCATTTCAATCCAAAATACACCAATTTGTGGCTTGCTGCAATAACAAGGAAATGTGTTATTTATTTAATACAAGCTGTACCCATGATGCTGGTTTTACAGACTATTATGAGCTTTACAAAAAGAGAGCATAGCTGTGACTGTCAGCATGCAGACTCTCGTCTTGGCATTCATAAATAGTACTATAGACAGAACTTTGACTGTGACAATGCTTACACATGCGACTCACAACGTTTATTTCAACATGGGAGAGGACTTATTTACTTCCACTTTTCTTATCACTGATATGGCGGTATTTCGTAATGAATTTGTCACAGCTATCGCAGAGTGAAAAAGTGTTACACATAAGAACTGCATTATTTGTCGCACACGTCGGAAATGGCAAGAAAACTGTCGCATTGCTTTCATGAATTTGGCGCAGGACTTTCTTATATGACCATAAAAGTGTGTCTAATGCTTTATTGCAGGGCTCAAAATTTCAAGTCCTGAGCTACTAGCCAGGCCTTAACATCGTCCACTCTATCTTTTAATGAAGTCTATAGGAAGTTTTACAGAACAGAAAGGGATTGGATGGAATTACTCATGAAGCTGTAAACAGTTTTTTTGTTAAGCAGAGCAGTTAAAATGAGTATGGTAAAGATGTGAAATAGTAGCTAGTACGAATCCGCTGACTGGGGGATCCCTGTAGTAGCACTGGTTACATGTATCTGCTGATTCCTTCCAGCGTTCTTTAGAATTGTTCAATTGTATCTTTTTTTACTATGATCCTCAGCTCTATCCAGTGACCATAATGCAGTATTTTACCAATTAACTACTGCCCATAATATTTGAAGAACATTCGACCAGAAGAGACAATAGCCTTAAGAATTTTCGATTTTGCCCCTCTCTCATAACAGGTGGAACATTTGCGCAAAACAAATATAAATACAGTGTTCCTGGATGACTAGCTATGCTGATTTTTATAAATAGATCCCTCTGCCTTAGTGTGGCTAGGCTCACTCTCCCCCACTGTATCTATGAAGTGAGCAATGGTTATCACTCAGGCTAAACATGTCTTCATCTCGTCATCTCCATTACATGGTTAGTGGGGGGTTATAGTTTACAGAAGGAAGAAAGCATTGTTTATGTTTCCAGTTCGCCTCATAGGAATAGGCGAGGGCACTGCAATTTTGGCAAGATTAACAGCTATTGGCTGTACTTGCTGAAAATATTCTTAGCCCGAAAAATTAACATAGCCACTCTATCTAAGGATATAAAATGTACAAATGTGTACATCCATTGACATGACTTGTCCTTGTTCTGTTCTGTAATTACAACTCTTTGTTTTCTTTTTGGTGCCAAGTGCAGTAAAGCTGTTTTACTCTACGCCTACTTAATTGTTAAGTAGTGTTCATGAAGTTATACCAACAGTTAGAATTCTAGGAAAATAAGCTTTTACAACTGAAGTGTTTCTTTTTGGTGTTATACCAGATCTGTATTATGCTGGTCACGTTATTTGGTGGAAGATGGCTGGTCATTTGTCTTGCAGTCAGGTGACAATACCAAGTTGCCCAGTAGTAGGCCTATAATGCAAAAGACTCCTGCCTAAATTCTGACAATCTTCTGCATTAGATTCAGTGGTTCTCACCAGAGATACAATAATCAAACACATAATGAAATGTTTGCTGATCAGCTCCCATGGTTTGGTTTCAAATCTGCTTCTACACCATTTAAAAAAATATTGAAACAATAATTGTTATTGTAATCCCCTTTTTTGTTTTTATTAAAGAATAACTCCATCTATAAGTGTTTGTGGAGGATTCCCATGCCTGATCCCTCATTCTGCGATTTCAATTAATTCCTTAAAATATATGGCAAGAATTGTCATATAAAATTTCCCATTTAAATGGCTAAACTTGTTAACCATAGACTTCAGGAGAACCTACCACAATTATGCGAAGCTCCAAAATGATAACTCCTACAAATTAGTGTCGAGTGGGAAGATTAAAGATAATTTAAATGTATTTTTAGTTTATGTAGACCTATCCTGAATGTGTATTGCACTGCTGTCCTGACCACCATGCTCCCTAAATTTCATAAGAAGTAAAACTCCTTATATTGCAGAAAGCAGTGCTCTAACAACTTTTGGTTCCAATCTGTGCTGAAGGGTCTTAGGGGATGGATGTTATGGGAGAGCTGGCCAATAAGTGACTTTGCCTAAACTTCAATCCCACCCTAAGTAGAGAGAGGATCTTCCCCCCTTAGTAGTATTCCAGCATTTGGTTGTGAGTGGAGAGAGCCAGTAACAGCAGTTTTCTGCCAGGAGAGATAGGTTTGCTTTTTTCTTGTGGTTTAAACTTTCATTGGTTATTTTATTTTTATTTATTACAGATATTTATCTAGTGTCATCAATTTACATAGTTGCACATTCACATCAGTCCCTGCACTCAGAGAGCTTTTAATCTTAAGGTCCCTATCTCACATGCATACACACAGTGCCAATTTAGACCGCAGCCAACTAACCTACCAGCATGTCTCTGGAGTGTGGGAGGAAACTGGAGTGCCCGGAGGAAACCCATGTGAGCACAGGGAGAGCATGCAAACTCTTTGCAGATTGTATCCTGACCTGGGTTTGAATCAGGGACCCTCTGTGCTGCAAGGCAGAAGTGCTAACCACTATGCCCCTTTGCCACCCCACAACCCTTTTACAATTCCCCAGATTGTTGGATAGCAAAATACCTCTTGGACATGCCCTATACTGTGCTGGCTGTGAATCACCCCCTTCTAGATTAGTTCACTAATCTCCTGTCGCAATTAAAACAATGTTTAGGGAAGCTGATAAACGTTAGTTTCAGGGTCTATGGGGCAGTTTTGGCAAAACCATTTTATATATGCAGTGAATTTCCAATCCATTGCCCAGGCGAAATGTGAAATTCTGCACCATTATGTTTCTAGAATATCTGTCTACTTTCCAAATATTAGGCCTATTATTTAAAATAAAAAAATATAAGAGGTATGTTTTTGTCTTTTTTTCTCTCAATTCAGCATCTTCATTTTATTTATTTTTTGGACTTTGTTTTAAGCCTTGTGATTATGTGAAAGTTTGATTTATTTGCAGCGTAAATTCAGGACGTTTTGCTGTGTCGGAATATTTGAATCGTGATGTTTCTAAAAAAAAATGAATATCGACTGAAAAGCAAGCAATTTCCAGAAAATACTTAAACACACAAATTGCCTGGTTTTAAAAATACTTCTATTGTATATTGTTGTATTCTGGGCTTCTTCTAAATGTTTTGTCTGCAAAATATAAACTGCATAAGATGAGCGGATTTTTGGCAGCACAGTGCCCTCTAGTGTATGTAACAAGAGTATTATTTGATTGAATTCTATACAATATATGTATCATTACAAGGGCTCACTCACATTGCTGTGCAGATAGGTACCTGTTATTGCATACAGATTTAAGTGTGCTGGTATTGAGACATGCTGATGCATGGATTTAATGATTATGTTTTTGTTCATGTGTTTTGGGAGGGGGGGGGCGGGGGACATTACAATGAACCTTCATGATGTAGCATTGATTCACATAGGTCACTTTAATATCTATTACACCAGAAAAAATATTGCAGGAACTTTGTTTTCCTTTTTTTTTTTTACATAATGCAGTGATTTGGATTAGGGCTGCAGCTAACGATTATTTTCATAATCGATTAATCGATTAGTTAGCCGATTATTAAGTTCGATTAATCGGATAAAAAAAAGGCTCCAGTGATGGACTACTAGTTTGTACTGAGATTGTAGTCCATCACGGGAGCAAGGCTGGAGCGGTGGAAATAAAAAAAAGTGTGGTGTGCAATATAGTACATTATACAGCGGCGCAATGCAGAATACCAGCAGCTTTAGAGGAATACAGCAAATCGCAGCAATAGTCCATTATATTACAATGTTCTATTGCTGGGATTTGTAGTCCTCTGTAGCTGGTGTTATTCTGTGTTGCACTGTATATAATGTATTATTGCTGGGCTTTGTAGTCCTCTATAGCTGGTGTTATTCTGCGTTGCACTGTATAATGTACTATTGCTGGACTTTGTAGTCCTCTATAGCTGGTGGTATTCTGCAGTGTGCTGCATAATGATTATACGGCGAAATGCAGAATGACCAGCAGCTATAGAGGAATACAGCAAATTGCAGCAATAGTACATTATACTATAATGTATTATTGCTGGGATTTGTAGTCCTATATTGCGGGTGGTAGTCTGCATTGCGCTGTATAATGATTATACAGCGCAATGCAGAATACAAGCTGCTATATTGGAATACAACAAATGCCAGCAATAGTACATTATACATAAAGTGTATAATGTATAGCTCGGATTTGTAGTCCTCTACAGCTGATGGTACATATACAGCACAATGTACCATCAGCTATAGAGGACTACAAACCCCACTACCCCAGCAATACATTAATACAGCACCATGGGGGGGGGGGGGGGTGGGAC
>NW_017306560.1:154080-156617 GCF_000935625.1 Nanorana parkeri
GGGGGGCGGGGGCTTGCAGGGAAGCGGCGAGTCCGTATGGCGGGGAGGAGTCGTGTCGTACGGTGGGGAGACGTGTCGCGCGGCGGGGAGGGCCCAGTCACACCAAGAGTGCGGCGAGTGAGGGAGCTCACCGCGAGGAGAGGAGCAGCGGCATGTGCGGTGGGCGTGGCTTCTGCATCGTGTCCAGCGAGTGACGTGTGTGGAGCCCCGACTAATCGACGATGGCAAACGTTGACAACGTTTTCCATCGTCGTTTTTAATCAACGTAATTGATTAACTGTTGCAGCTCTAATTTGGATGGTGTACATACATCTGACCTCTCAATTTGAGCATGTCAGTTCCCTGGCTGTCATGCTGATGGTTTGTCTTAAAGCAGAACTCCGGGGAAATTATTAACCCTTGCAAGGGTTAACTGCCCCTTTTGGTCTAGGGAGGAAAATAACAAAGTTATATTCACCCGATCCTTGGAGCTGACCATCTGTGTCAGCGCTCCCTCCTGCTTGGCTTCTCTTCAACTGCAGCGATGGTATGACCCTCAGCATCCTCACGTCCTATACACTGTACATTAGATGTGATGATTTCTGGACCTTAGACCACTGCAGTGGAGGGGCAGAGAGGCTCCAGGTACCAGTCTAAGAGCAAGCCGGCTTTGAGGATTGGGTGAGTATAACTTTGTTATTTTTCTCCCTAGACCAAAATGAGCACTTAACCTTTGCAGTGCAGGGGGTAGCCCCACTGCAAGGGTTAATAAAACATTTCCCTGGAGTTCTTTTTTAAAACTTTATACTGACCTGGAACAGATTAGAGGTGGAGAATTCTGACACTCATTTACAGCATGCTTGTTTTGGGCCTCCGACTCAAAAGATTAGATGCAATACAGAGTCAGGTAACCAGCATTTTCAGGAGAAAGCCAGCAGTGGCAGCCCCCTTGCTTCTCTCATAATACATATACTGTACAGTTAACCTAGCATCATATATATATTTGTATGTAATGTGGTGAGAGGTTTTAAATACCGCTACGTATAACACTTGCAGGTATTACCCTGTTTCAGAGATCACAGTGCTCCTCGTGACAATACCTTTGCCAGCTTTTCTCTCTAAAAGGACAAAGCTGCCTTTGTTCAGTCTTTATTCAGGGTCAGCATCTATATGCTGGACTGAGATGCTGGCCCAGGAAGGAGATATTTGAAGTTCTGGTGCCTGGGAAGTTGCTGGCTGTGTTCCCAAATGTCTGACACAGATCATCTCCTGCGACAGTCTCTCACCTGCAAATTGCTACAAAAGTACAATGTTGCAAAATGACATTTCGGGGAGTGGAGACTGAGGAAATTCTTCCTGCTGCCTGCAGCAGACTGATGATATCGTCTCAGCTTATGGAGTCATGTGACTGCAGCTCAAAGACTGCTTTTTCTGCTTTAAATAAGGCACAAAAGAGTCCTTGCTTTAAAAATTATACTGTTCCTGTATATTGTGTGGTCAGTATTTGTAATTTTTTTGCAAACTTACTGAGTTCATGAAAGGTTAATTTGCAACTGGTAGTGGTAGGCTTTCTTGATATGTTTGATCAATTCTGCAATATATCTATTTTTCTTTAAATTACAAAATGCCTTGTTTAGAACCTACAGCTGCAATATAATCTTTGTTTTTTGGGGCCGCTTTGCTCACCCTCTGTGCTGTATGGCCTAGGTCAGTGGGCTGCACTAAGTTGTGTGACATGGCCAGCGATGAGCTACAAAGAGACGTGGGTGGGTCGTGTTAAAGAACTGGAGCAATGCACTCCTTACTGTTATGTCCCTTGCAGTGGGTGCTGTAGTGAATGCGGAGTGGCGCGGCTTCAGATTCACGTAGTAAAGTGTGTCTCCAGCACACCATGGTTAAATCTTCAAGAAGTGATCATTTTATTGATGCACACACATCTTGTCACATAGCAACATTTTGGGGCCACTCGGGTCCTTTCATCAGGCAAAGAACTGGAGCATTCGCACTGTGATGGCAAGGATCTGCAGGCACATATAGCCTCTGTGCTTATACACATTTTACAATGGGGGCTTATTCATATTCCCCCTGCTCTGAGAGGCGTTGCTGTTTGGGACATGGGCAGCAGGGGAGATAGTAAGCCATGCATATATGTGCAATGCAGAGGTAGATGAGCCTGCAGATTGTTGCTACCATAAACCAGGAAGTGAATGTCACTAGCAGGATCATGAAACTTATTTTAAATAAAGGTCACACATAGGAATTTAAATGTAATAGGGAGGTTTTGATGAAGTTTTTTTAGGGTTTACAAACACTTTAACAAGCTTTTCAAATCACCCAAAATCTTTAGTATTTAGCATAGGTTACAGAGCGCAATTCACCATGCTGGAAGATTACAGTTATTTGTACTGTAATTAGGAATAACACCCCCTTTCCCCAACAATAATTTAGTCATTCCACACAATCCTTTCATATACTCATGGGGGAGAACTCCTTTTTTGCCCCCATCTCCTTTTGTTTCACCTTAGGCCAGCATACAAATTATTTATATAAATATATAT
>NW_017306560.1:159028-162539 GCF_000935625.1 Nanorana parkeri
TTTTCCTTTTTTTTTTTTACATAATGCAGTGATTTGGATTAGGGCTGCAGCTAACGATTATTTTCATAATCGATTAATCGATTAGTTAGCCGATTATTAAGTTCGATTAATCGGATAAAAAAAAGGCTCCAGTGATGGACTACTAGTTTGTACTGAGATTGTAGTCCATCACGGGAGCAAGGCTGGAGCGGTGGAAATAAAAAAAAGTGTGGTGTGCAATATAGTACATTATACAGCGGCGCAATGCAGAATACCAGCAGCTTTAGAGGAATACAGCAAATCGCAGCAATAGTCCATTATATTACAATGTTCTATTGCTGGGATTTGTAGTCCTCTGTAGCTGGTGTTATTCTGTGTTGCACTGTATATAATGTATTATTGCTGGGCTTTGTAGTCCTCTATAGCTGGTGTTATTCTGCGTTGCACTGTATAATGTACTATTGCTGGACTTTGTAGTCCTCTATAGCTGGTGGTATTCTGCAGTGTGCTGCATAATGATTATACGGCGAAATGCAGAATGACCAGCAGCTATAGAGGAATACAGCAAATTGCAGCAATAGTACATTATACTATAATGTATTATTGCTGGGATTTGTAGTCCTATATTGCGGGTGGTAGTCTGCATTGCGCTGTATAATGATTATACAGCGCAATGCAGAATACAAGCTGCTATATTGGAATACAACAAATGCCAGCAATAGTACATTATACATAAAGTGTATAATGTATAGCTCGGATTTGTAGTCCTCTACAGCTGATGGTACATATACAGCACAATGTACCATCAGCTATAGAGGACTACAAACCCCACTACCCCAGCAATACATTAATACAGCACCATGGGGGGGGGGGGGGGTGGGACAGGGGGAGGAGAATGCAGGCTTACCCGAGCAGCTTGTGGGCCTGTCTGGCAGCTGCCTTCCCCCATATGCCTGCTCTTCCTTCATTGTGCCGATCGTGAATGGGCGGGCCGCGGGGAGATGCGGCTTGCAGGGAAGCGGCGAGTCCGTATGGCGGGGAGGAGTCGTGTCGTACGGTGGGGAGACGTGTCGCGCGGCGGGGAGGGCCCAGTCACACCAAGAGTGCGGCGAGTGAGGGAGCTCACCGCGAGGAGAGGAGCAGCGGCATGTGCGGTGGGCGTGGCTTCTGCATCGTGTCCAGCGAGTGACGTGTGTGGAGCCCCGACTAATCGACGATGGCAAACGTTGACAACGTTTTCCATCGTCGTTTTTAATCAACGTAATTGATTAACTGTTGCAGCTCTAATTTGGATGGTGTACATACATCTGACCTCTCAATTTGAGCATGTCAGTTCCCTGGCTGTCATGCTGATGGTTTGTCTTAAAGCAGAACTCCGGGGAAATTATTAACCCTTGCAAGGGTTAACTGCCCCTTTTGGTCTAGGGAGGAAAATAACAAAGTTATATTCACCCGATCCTTGGAGCTGACCATCTGTGTCAGCGCTCCCTCCTGCTTGGCTTCTCTTCAACTGCAGCGATGGTATGACCCTCAGCATCCTCACGTCCTATACACTGTACATTAGATGTGATGATTTCTGGACCTTAGACCACTGCAGTGGAGGGGCAGAGAGGCTCCAGGTACCAGTCTAAGAGCAAGCCGGCTTTGAGGATTGGGTGAGTATAACTTTGTTATTTTTCTCCCTAGACCAAAATGAGCACTTAACCTTTGCAGTGCAGGGGGTAGCCCCACTGCAAGGGTTAATAAAACATTTCCCTGGAGTTCTTTTTTAAAACTTTATACTGACCTGGAACAGATTAGAGGTGGAGAATTCTGACACTCATTTACAGCATGCTTGTTTTGGGCCTCCGACTCAAAAGATTAGATGCAATACAGAGTCAGGTAACCAGCATTTTCAGGAGAAAGCCAGCAGTGGCAGCCCCCTTGCTTCTCTCATAATACATATACTGTACAGTTAACCTAGCATCATATATATATTTGTATGTAATGTGGTGAGAGGTTTTAAATACCGCTACGTATAACACTTGCAGGTATTACCCTGTTTCAGAGATCACAGTGCTCCTCGTGACAATACCTTTGCCAGCTTTTCTCTCTAAAAGGACAAAGCTGCCTTTGTTCAGTCTTTATTCAGGGTCAGCATCTATATGCTGGACTGAGATGCTGGCCCAGGAAGGAGATATTTGAAGTTCTGGTGCCTGGGAAGTTGCTGGCTGTGTTCCCAAATGTCTGACACAGATCATCTCCTGCGACAGTCTCTCACCTGCAAATTGCTACAAAAGTACAATGTTGCAAAATGACATTTCGGGGAGTGGAGACTGAGGAAATTCTTCCTGCTGCCTGCAGCAGACTGATGATATCGTCTCAGCTTATGGAGTCATGTGACTGCAGCTCAAAGACTGCTTTTTCTGCTTTAAATAAGGCACAAAAGAGTCCTTGCTTTAAAAATTATACTGTTCCTGTATATTGTGTGGTCAGTATTTGTAATTTTTTTGCAAACTTACTGAGTTCATGAAAGGTTAATTTGCAACTGGTAGTGGTAGGCTTTCTTGATATGTTTGATCAATTCTGCAATATATCTATTTTTCTTTAAATTACAAAATGCCTTGTTTAGAACCTACAGCTGCAATATAATCTTTGTTTTTTGGGGCCGCTTTGCTCACCCTCTGTGCTGTATGGCCTAGGTCAGTGGGCTGCACTAAGTTGTGTGACATGGCCAGCGATGAGCTACAAAGAGACGTGGGTGGGTCGTGTTAAAGAACTGGAGCAATGCACTCCTTACTGTTATGTCCCTTGCAGTGGGTGCTGTAGTGAATGCGGAGTGGCGCGGCTTCAGATTCACGTAGTAAAGTGTGTCTCCAGCACACCATGGTTAAATCTTCAAGAAGTGATCATTTTATTGATGCACACACATCTTGTCACATAGCAACATTTTGGGGCCACTCGGGTCCTTTCATCAGGCAAAGAACTGGAGCATTCGCACTGTGATGGCAAGGATCTGCAGGCACATATAGCCTCTGTGCTTATACACATTTTACAATGGGGGCTTATTCATATTCCCCCTGCTCTGAGAGGCGTTGCTGTTTGGGACATGGGCAGCAGGGGAGATAGTAAGCCATGCATATATGTGCAATGCAGAGGTAGATGAGCCTGCAGATTGTTGCTACCATAAACCAGGAAGTGAATGTCACTAGCAGGATCATGAAACTTATTTTAAATAAAGGTCACACATAGGAATTTAAATGTAATAGGGAGGTTTTGATGAAGTTTTTTTAGGGTTTACAAACACTTTAACAAGCTTTTCAAATCACCCAAAATCTTTAGTATTTAGCATAGGTTACAGAGCGCAATTCACCATGCTGGAAGATTACAGTTATTTGTACTGTAATTAGGAATAACACCCCCTTTCCCCAACAATAATTTAGTCATTCCACACAATCCTTTCATATACTCATGGGGGAGAACTCCTTTTTTGCCCCCATCTCCTTTTGTTTCACCTTAGGCCAGCATACAAATTATTTATATAAATATATAT
>NW_017306560.1:162616-175071 GCF_000935625.1 Nanorana parkeri
AGCTGGTGCAGCGTTTTGCCGACGATTTTCCAACATATTCCTTTAGCAAAAGTTGATCTAATGATTGACTTTTGTTGAGGGGATAGGGTTACCAATTGGTCAAATTTCTGCTGATTCCTGATGAATGGGCCAAAATTCCCTTCGTTTCTACCTAGCTTTAGGCTTCACGCCCCAGGGATGCCACGCTACCTGCTCAGTACCGCGGCACTCCATTCTGGTCTTGGGCTCTTAGCTGTCTCTTTCCGTCGCCTCCAGTTTTTCAGCTGCCCCTTCCTGCTCTATGGTACCAGTTCATGGTTGTATATTTTAATTTCTCCTGTGGCTGCCAGCCTACACTAGGTAGGATCCACATCCTTGAGTTCTGCTCTTGACACCAAGGGATCAAATATCTCAGAACAACTGCATTTTTATTTTATTTGAAGGCAGGGAGATCTAAAAATGTTAACAATTGGCTTACTGTATCATTGTACAATTAACAATATAACTTTATTTTTCCACATACTGTAGTATTGTAACAATTGAACAATGTTGATTTACTCAAGACCAGTTTTGATAAACGATGCTATTATTTTGCCTTGCTTGCTCATTCCCTCCCACCCCCTATATTGCAATTGGCCCATGACTATGATGGGGGTACCTCACTGGCCAATAGGAATGTGAAAGGCAGGAAGGGACGGGCAAACTTTTAACTTTTATCAGGAAGTGCCATAGCTTTGGCTCACGGTCCAGCATTCGGACAAAGCAGCAGATACTGAAAGTTGCTGCATGTATGTGTAAAAGCATTCTCCCAAAATTTTAAAACGGTGGAACAGCTATAACAAGATAACCATTTCTCCTCTCCTTTATTCATTTTTGACTAATCTACCAGTGTATTATTCACTGTTGAATGGCACTCCAGTAACAAAATGTAACCACTCTGCAGAAGGCAGTTGTTATGTTGGGACGTCATAGTATGTGGCTGTATTGGTGGTGAGAAGACTTGCTGTTTGTACTTACCCCTTTATTATTGTGAAGGGAATTTCCACTTTGTTTGATTTTCCTTCTTTTTCTTCTTTTTAGCAACACAAAGGGAGATGTAATTTACTATTATGGATCCAAAGGAGAAAGACAACCTGTCAAATTAAATTCTGGTGAGTTATGTTACATTAAATAAAGCAAAACGTGAGCCAAAATGCTGGTTATATGTCAATTTCAGCTAATGCAATTTCATATAAGGAAATGTTAATTAAAAAATAAGGTGTAATTTGTATTACATTTTGCGTTATATTTACCCGCATGAAATACAAGCCTGCTAGCAAATTAAATTAAAAGTGGCAGTTGGTGCTTTGAGCTTCACAGTCAGTATTCACATAAAGCTCAACTCCAAGGAAATATTAAATGCCACCTTTCAATACAGTGATATATTTATGAAGAAATGTTTAATGCATTTTAAATACCGATATATATAAGTGCCTAGGATGGCTCAAAAGAGCTGCCCAAAATTCCTTTTACACGAAAACTGAGGTAGGAGGACCAGTGTGATGAACTATTTGAGCTATTTTGCATTGTAATTGTTCAGGGATATAGTAAACAGGTTGAAAAATGCAAACAAATGAAATAAAAATTAACACAAAAAATGAAAAGTATAAATCCTGCTAAATTTTAAATGTGTTGGGACAAAAAAAAGGTGTGAATTAAGGGAAAACTAGTGGGTGTAAATTAAATTATAATTTTTTTCCCCCCAAATGTAAAAATAGCCAGAAACTTAAAAGCTATAGCCCAGCTATCTCATGGATGAAATGAGCACTGACTCCAGGCAGTGAAAGCGATCTCTTTGATATGTTACGTATATTTTATGATTATCTTTAGATCTGTAACTAGTATGGTTATTGTCTTTGTAAAGCCCTGAAATAGCTAGGATCCTTTAATAGCAGCAATGACATTGGAATGAGTAGGAAAATGTTACGCAGCATAATTTGTATGTGCCAGATATATTACTCCCTAAGCTACTATACTATGTGCATGATAAACATGTAATATATTATTTTTAACATTCAGCTCTTATTAAATCCTACTCCCAGTTTTAAAAAAGAAGAATCCATCTGGGCAGAAAAACAAGAGCATGAAATCTATTTCAACGCCACTGTTTTATGTGTGGAAATATTTCCTTACTAAAAAGAAATAAACAAATAAAAAACAGTTAAGGGGTCTGTCTATAATTGTTTTCACAACAAGATTTTTACAACTTTTACAAAAGAGGCCCATTTGTTCTAATTAGATTTAATTCAGAAAATGGGTCCTGCGTGAAAAAAATGGTAGACTCTAAAGTTGCCCAAATTAACCATATCCTTGTAAATGCATATTTTACATATAACTGTTTGAACAAAATACTAAGGTGCCAATATTTTCTGAAAAGTGTGTTCACCTTTTTTTTCTATTTCTACCCTGTTAAAATCTATAAAATAAAACACTTGTTTCTGGTACCAAATTTCAAAATAATGTTTATTACATAGAATATTAGGCCCCTTTCGCACGGGCAGTCCAATTGGGTCCGCCTGTCAGTTTTTTTTAGGCAGACCCGATCGGATGCCCAATGTAAGTCTATGTGCAGCCGTGTGTACATGGATGGGCATCCCTTTAACACCTGGGTACCCCCGACTCCGGACTCCATTTTACCGGACCTGCTCATGCTGGATCAGTGGTAATCTGATGTAAATAAACACATGTCCGTTTACATCCAATTCCTCATAGACAGACATGGGGTCCAGTAATTGTACGGACACAGATGTCATAGTGGTGACATCTGCTCCGTACAGATGTGATCAGTAGAGGATCCCTCCATGGATCCTCCTCTCTTAATCAGCCTGTGTGAAAGGGGCCTAAAGGTGCCCATACACCTTACAATTATCTGCAGATTTTCTGTGGTCAGATGGAAAAAGTGCAACATATTGGCCCAGGTGGAGATTACTCCATCCACACAGTTTAGTATAGATGGAGGAATCTGTTGCACCTTTTCCATCCAACCACAGAAAATCTGCAGATAATTGTAAGGTGTATGGCCAGATTAGACAAGTATTTTGCATTAAACCTATACCTCTGAAATAGAAAGAGCATTGCTCAGTCAAAGTTATAACTTTGATATAGTTACATGTGCATGTTGGCTAGCAAATGAATGATTTGTTTTTTATAATAATTACTCTCCCACTAATGTATAGTAAACTATACCATATTCCTTTCTGGAAGCCTCATATGTTTCTTGTACAAATATCTGAAAACATTTACCAAATTGCCTAAGATGAGTCAGGTTTAGGGCCAATTTACACCAAAATTGGTGTACAGAGGTAAGTTGACTTTTGCCAATGTTTATTTTAATTAACATGTCCTGAGGAGTGGACAATCTTCTATGTTTTTTTTTTTTTACTTGCGTTCCGTTCTGTTGCATTGACATCCATTTTGTTGCGCTACAAAAAAGTAGAACATGGTCTACTTTTCTTTCGGCGAACTGCAACGCAACACAGCGTTGTGAACTAGTGCCATTTACACCCATACATTTTTCAGGTTACCTTCCGTTGGCATCCATTGATATCAGTTGAAAGACTGACGCTAATGGAAAATGCTAATTGCCCAGTTGTGTCTGTGTCGCAGACCCAGAAAAAGCATGCAATGAATTCTAGTGTCAGGAAAGTGTTGGCATTCCTTATTTATTTTTGTTCCAGGGTAGTGCCTCAGGCAGTGTTGAAGACAAAACATCGGCTTGATAGCTGGGAAACTAGCATTCTCAAAAGGAGTGGTTAATCAATGACAACTTCTATAATTCTCTCTTAACAGGTGTACTTGAAAATGGAGGTCTGAGTAGAAATTTGAGTTTTTATGTTGTTTTCAGTAGAAAAACTTGTTTTCTGGTTTCTTAGAATTCCTGCTTGCTCACAATTTTACATTGATTTATTTGCCTATGTACGAGGTCCTTTTTAAGTTTGTAGGCATTCAACATTTTACAAAACACATAAGCTCAGACTGGACCCTGTTATCAGGCTACATTAACCTGCATGTTAATAAGGAATTACCATGGGCTATTGAAACATCTGAAGGTTCCTGAGTGGAGCAATATTATACCATATCCTAATAATGATCTACAGTGATTACACAATTGAGCCACTACTGATGACTGTCCCTCTGTGTCAGTGGCACAAATAAATAGTTGCTTTCTTTGAAATAGCTGTATCTGTTTACAGAAGTGTGCAGTTGATCTGCTGACCTCTTTTACTTTCTGGCATTCTCTAATTGGCACCCTCATTAGACTGTAATGATCTCTTGGTTATCCTCATTAAAACCTTATATAACAGCCTATGCTGTGTGCTGCTAGAGATAGGCCATTAGTGAGCTTCTACTGTATACCAACAACGGTAAAATGTATCTAGGAGCCATAAGTCAGAAAAACGTATCTGAGTTTCCTCTTTTTTTCAGTATTAAATAGTAGATTGGGCAAGCAAATTGAGTTGCGCAATCCCTGTGGGGATCGTTACTGTTATTGAGCTTGATAGTGTGGTGATCATA
The DNA here is from genome assembly GCF_000935625.1 of Nanorana parkeri. NCBI lineage: Eukaryota > Metazoa > Chordata > Amphibia > Anura > Dicroglossidae > Nanorana > Nanorana parkeri. Next base: position 167,150 of record NW_017306560.1, read on the forward strand.
TTGTACAGAGGGGCAGATTAAAGCAGTAAAGGAAATGTGCCTATTATGTGCACAAACTGAAGTTCTAAGCTGGAGGTAAGGTGAACCTGTCAGCCTTTTTAAACTTTTAATAGTGAAAGTCGTATCTAAGAGTAGACACTATAAAATGTCAGCTATTATCTTTGCGAACTCCTCCTCTGTACATGTCTCTTAAACTAGTCTTAGAGGTCTAACTAAACCCTGCAGACTGTCATTATTTTTTGTAATGTGTGTTATTTGTGGCCAATGAGGCAATCTCAGTGGATAGAGAAATGGCAGATGGGGTTTTTCTTGAACTCAGGCCAAAAAACTGGAACCAGTTTCAGAGAGGCTATCAAAGTTATTAGCAAAAATCACTAATTGCAGGGCAAATTGACTTAAATGCCACAGAAAGCCCTATGTAAGCTTCAAGGCATGACTTCTCCCCACCCCTACTGACCGCAATGGGTGCCTGAGCAGTCATTTACCAAGCGCCAGCACTCTCTAACATGAGGAAGGGGAGTTGCATGCTCCCCATATCACTACAGGACACAGCAGTGATGTAGTTGCTACTGGGTGTAACCACATTGCGCAATGGGGAATCAGGCATCTGGCACATCTGGAAGTGTAGGATACCTGCAGCAGCCATAGCCCTGCAAGAGAAAAAAGTTTGATCTTCCACTGTACTGGTAGGTATTACTAATCTCCTTTTACAGCCTACTTCTAGTTTAAGGCTTTGCTCTAGGGACAGGGTTTTTTAAAGTCAGGGCCACTAAATTTAGAATAATGCATCCACCACATGTTGCACCACTTTTAAACTTGCACAAGATGACAATGCATATTTTTGAAAGTGTTGCTGTGTTGATATAGCAATGATATCCTCCATTAATATTTTTTTTAGCAGTAGTTTCTGTAAAACCTTTTAGGAGTCACGTTATGTGAACAATGTAATTAATGGTTAATGGGATTCTTTTATTTCTGCATACATTTTTTACTAATACCCAAATTAATGGTTGTAGGGGCAGTGAATATCGTTTATAGGACTTGGAAGGTAAGAAAATTGAAAACGTGCATAGTTATATAGTAATGCTCATAAATTTCCCGGTTTGTTTTTTGCACTGATTTTAGGCAATTTCACCAATATGGGCACATAAAGTGTGCAGTAGTATCTAAATAGTAATAAGTAAGAGTTAATGTGTGCGTGCCACACTAAGTCACTAGGCAGTTCTGCTGGCAGAATCCAGCTTAGCACCAGTCTGAAGGTTGGATGTTTATAGTATGCCTAATGATGTATGATTTAGCAGGGGAGCTATTGAAAAGGCATGCAATTCAGGCACAAAATGTTACCTGACACCAGCAGATGAGGAAAAGAAGACTCAAATCCAATATTGATTTTCTTGTGATTGCTTCGCATTCCTTCATGGGTCTCCCCAGATGCTGTGGTTTAACTAGCTGCCTTCTGAAATGTATCTCTTTTTTTTATTTACTGTGGTTTGCCACTCCTTCACAACATTAACTGACATAATGGTTAAATGAGATGCTACTAGAACAGTCAGGTGTATCTGGTTTGTTGTACTGGTGTAAGTGAAATGTCTCAAAAATGTAACATATCACACAGCACAGAACAAGGATATGTGTGATATAATGCTTCTTCACATAAGCCTAAGGCCTGGTTCACACCTGGGCGTTTTACAGCGCGTTCCTACGCGCTGTAAAACGCTCAACATGTGAAAACCAATGATTGCCTATGGGCATGGTTCCCACCTGGGCGTTTTACAACACGTAGGAACGCGCTGCAAAACGCCCTACGCAGTACAGGAACTTCTTTGGGGCGTATTTGCCGTGCGTATCCATTAGAATACAGCCGGATAGCCCTCGGAAACACGCGTTTGTCGCGTGTTTCTTTTACCGCAAAGCGCGGTAAAAACACGTGGCACAAAATGCGCGGCAAAAGCGCATATTCCGTACGCCTAGGTGTGAACCCAGCCTAAGACCCCGTTCACAACGGGGCGGTTCAGCCGCATGGATCCGCCGACATTGTTATGGGGACTGTTACGCAACCGCGTGCGTCCGCATGATCCGAACTGCTCCCTGCACTATTTTCCATATAGCTTTCTATGGAACCGTGCTGATGAGCGCGGTTCTGGCCATTTTTAATTGCGTTTTAGTGCTGAAACACAATTTAAAACTCCCAAAACCTCCCTTTTGAGATCAGCGCGGTAACCGCGCTGATCCGCAACCGCCCTGGTGTGAATGGGCTTTTAATGAAGTGCCAGGACGGAGTCCAGAATTAATTTTAAACATGCAGCAAAACACCTGTGTAATTTTTATTCTTACGAAAGCATCCAATGCCAATGCCCAACGCATATACATCACACTGTTCTCAGAGGCAGTAAAGCTGTACCTTCTCATTGAGTCTCTGTCCCAGAACTGATACATATACCAGGGAATTAGTTTTCTAACTAACCCCTTCCACAACCAAGTTGAGTTTCATGACAGTAGGAAATAGGCAATTATGAAGAATTGAGTGGGATAAAGGACCCTAATGGGTGATATTTTATTCTGTACTGGCCATATACTTGTGTATATAGGGTTTATATTCAAAAACCAGTACAGATGGTATCTCAGTAGGCTCAGTATGCTGTTTTCTCACAAATTCTCAATTCTCATGCAGCTTGTATATTGTCTGCATGATTTTCTACTTTTTCTCTGCGCAATGCTGTCTCTTATAATTAACATCAGCATACCAAGGACTATAATTTATGGGTGGAGCCTAGTTGGCTGATTCACATGTGGGCATCTAAAGTCTTTTAACAACTCAGTGAGATTTCCATACTGTAGCTCCAGGCTCTGTTCTGGATTACTTTGGGAACATGTCTTCTTTTGCATTTTACAAAATATAAAAATGTTGCAATATCCAACAAGGTTGAGTGGAACCCCTTCTAATGGCTGCAACAGGTAGACCTGGGAACTCAAGTACAGAAAACTCACTAGTAAAGTCCCCTATACATAAAGGAAATGGGCTGTTGGGTTAGGTTAGTTCTCCAACATTTGACAAATACTGAAATATCAGTCTTTGGTGGACTCACTAATTAACCATCCTATAATTGGGCTTGTTCAGGGAAACCATCCAAGAGTAATGATAAACAGTGCAATAACCCAAAGCAACCTGATTTCACTTTTATGCCAGTGAAAAATGCATCCTAATTATTTACTGTGGTTTATGGCACTGTGCTCTTTGCCTTAATTAATAAGCCTGAGGGTACGTGTTTTGCATGAAAGTAGAAATGGTCAAAGCAAGGGAAGAGCAGATTACTAATAGTATTTATTCAGATCTGTCTGATCTGTAAATTATGTAATCTAGGCAACCATGATTCATGAATAGTATGATTCTCAACAGACTGAACAAATATGTATATATACACTGCCTGGCCCCAAAAAAAAGTCACCATCTGGATTTAGCTAAGCAAATGGGTAAGAACCTTCTATTGGATAATTAGTCTAGATTCAGCAACATTATGTCCCCCAAAAATTAGGTTCGCTGCCTACCTGAAAATACTGAATGGCCAGGTTCTTTCATCGGTGGATTTTTTTCTTCCCTGGTGACACGGGCATATTCCAAGATTACAATGCCAGGATCCATCAGGCTCAAATTGTGAAAGAGTGGTCCGGGGAGCATGAAAAATCATTCTAGCACATGGATTGGCCACCACAGAGTCCAGACCTTACCCCATTGAGAATCTTTAATGCAGCTCTGGACAGAAAAAAATGTTGTGACATTGCATAAGCTTATCACAACGATGCCACGGTGAATGCATACCCTAATCAAAGCTAAAGGCGGTCCAATAAAATATTGGAGTGTGTGACTTTGTTTGCCCAGGCAGTGTATATTCAGAAGAATCGAAACATTGACAATTTCCTGATTTACGACTAGGTTCTTGTTCTTTCTTGTTCTGTATCACCTTTATAGCAATAAAGACTTAAAGGTAAAAAAAAGCTTTTTCTAGGGCTGCACCGATACCATTTTTTCCAGATCAAGTACGAGTACCGATACTTTTCTTCAGGTACTCGCCGATACCAATTACGGATACTTTTTTCAGTATCATGTGACAGTTTTTCTAAAACAATACAAAATAATAATTTTAGAACGGTGATGAAGTGCCGGGATCTGGTCCCAGCTGCAACCGCTACACCCCTGGTAGTTTTGCCACTGACTGCAAGCTGTAGAGGGACTACAAATCTCAGCAATACATTATACAGCAATGCAGAATACCACCAGCTATAGAGGATTAGAAATCCCAGCGATACATTATACAGCAATGCAGAATACCACCAGTTATGTGCTCTCAGGTGGCTATGCGGGGTCTATGCTGGGCTGTGCAGGCTCTCATGTGGGCTGTGTGGACTCTCAGCTGGCTATGCGGCGTCTTAGGAGGCTGTGCCGACTCCCTGATGGGCTGTGCAGGTTCATTGGTGGTCTGTGCGGACTGTCAGGTGGCTATGCAGGGTCTTAGGAGGCTTTGCGGACTCTCAGGTGGCTTTGCCAACTCAATACTGGGCTGTGCGAGCTCTTACCAGGGGTTCTGGCCGGTCTCAGCAGGTGAGGGCGGCATCATGGAGGAGGAAAAGATTTTCGTCCTGCACTGTAAACAAGCGCCGTAGTTCACGGGAAGGCTGCCGGGACCTTGCTGGGGACCTCGGCAGCCTTCCTGTGAAGCCCGCCGCCTGTTTACAACTCTGACTTTGTTTTAAAAATTTAAAGTGCCGGTATCGGCACTCAGTATTGGGGTATTTTCACGAGTACTCGTGAAAATGCCCAGTATCGGCACCGATATCAATATTGGTGCATCCCTATTTTTTTTCAGATGGATGTTGAAAGAGGGCCCTTAGCCAATGGTTCCAACCAACTGCCTGCAAAGTGCCCCTAACTGCTTCTTCTGAAAGATCCTGTACACTTTTCCACACTTGCATGTTGATGACAGTATTTGGGCAGTGGCTGGCTGTTGACTTGCATTGCATCCCCAGGTGAAGCATTCAGAATACTGGTGGAATGGCAGCTAAATGACACAGTTGGGATGTTCTTCTGCATTTAGCACCAAAAAGAAGATATCTGTAAGGTGTCCTCATGCCTCTGTTTGGAAGGATGGAGATGTGGGGTTTTTTTTTCCCCCTGTGTGACCATTTCTTATCAATATACCGTAGCAAAAAAAACAAAAACCTGATGCGGTGAAAGCTGTCAGTGCACAATGTAATGGAATAAGAGGGCACAGTTACAAGTTTGTCAGGTATCTGTTCTCAGGATGATCTGTTCTCCCATTGCATGAAATGTAGGTTACCATTATTTGACTGTAATTATATTGCATTCACTGCTAATTTTTTTTTAAACTTATGCTGCATTTTAATAAGCCTGGCGCTCTTCCTAATGCTAAATGTAGATACTTTTAATTGAATTGTGACCATTCTGATTTCATGAAGTGCGATTCCTAGTTAGAAGTTTGTTCACCTTCAGATATGTGACATTTTATTGTATCTTTATTGCTACAGGGTTGTATGGCTTAAGCTGCAGCCTGCTGGATACCCCATGGAAGAAACTCCAACACGGGAAGAGACTTTTTGCTGACATCATCAAAAAGAGCCACGACATTGCCAAAGAAGACCTGGTGCAGGAGCTCATTAAAGTGATGAATAATGAAGAGCCGTAAGAACAAAATGACCTACATTTCCTTCTGAAATTGCCAATGCAGCAGTTCTTTTCCCTGGTCTCAGGAAGGCCAATCTGTTCTTATAGTTCTAGTACTGCTTTACAATGCCAGGCTCTATGTTAGCATAAGTGTGCTCCGATAAAGTCTGTATGCTTATTAATAGATTTCTTATACATAATGGTACTGCTCACTGGCTTGCCCTCTGAGAGGACAGATGTTGAGACACCATAGGGCAATTTATTGCCTTTACTAATCTGATCCATTTGGGTTTCTTTTTAAAGCACACTTCATCTGACATTTCAGTTATGAGTGGGTGCTGGTGCACTTTTCTGCTGAAGCCCTGGCCTGGCTCTGGGCCCCAAGCTATAAAATACTCTGTAAAGTGAAACAAGAAAAATCTAGAAGGACCAGTATGACGGTCTGTAAAATCTACAGCAGGTGGAGCAGGAGTGTGCAGATTTCATTCTGGAGACTTCTACAGATATAAAAAGCAAGTGGGTGATATACTTGAACCCAGCACTTAAATAATTTTTAACCTGTGCCAAGAAATTAGAGATGAAATAGGATAAAGATAGTATCTGTATCGCAGTATATCAAAAGGGGTACTCCGGGCACTAAAAGGCCTTCGTAATGACACGTCACTTATAGTGAAAAGAAATGATGAGGGATGAGCCAATGTTTTTGCAAAATCATTTGGATTAGATGTTATAAGATCAATTGCTGATGACTCTTGTATAGTCCTTTAAAAGGCAAATTGACACACGGTTAGACTCTCAACAGTATTCTGTACATTACCTAAAAGTAAAAATGCCCCACTTGCAGCAGGAAGACCTATTGTCTCAGCAGTTAAAGCATAACTCTGGGCAAATGCTTTATTAACCCCTGCAGTCGGGCTACTCCTGCACTGCAAGGGTTAACTGCTCGTTTTAGTCTAGGGAGGAAAATAAAAAAAGTTATGCTCACCTGGACATGAGGATGCCGAGAGACTTACCATGGCTGGAGCATAGTAGGAGGAAAGAGGCTAAAGGGAGCGCTGTCACAGAAGATCAGGTGATTATAACTTTGTTATTTTCCTCCCTAAACCAAAAGGGGCAGTTAACCCTTGCATTGCAGGGGTAGCCCCACTGCAAGGTTTAATAAAAGTTTTGCCCTTAGTTTTTCTTGAATTCATTGCTGGAACATCTTTGTGGTGACATAGGTTATTTTACAGTCTTAAAGCCACACTCCAGGAAAAAATCTGGGCGTTATATGTGGAGGGCTGCTGACAAGTATCAAAATCTTACCTTGCAGATGCTATCTCCTGCATGCAGCGCCTGGCTTGCGGGCACTGAGAGGAGTGAGAGATGCCGTTCGAACATTAGAGTGCTCTGGTTGCATCACCTGCCTCTCTTCACTACTTGGCCATTCACAAAATGTGGTATTTATTTAAAGAATAAAATCCATTCTGTGATTGGAGGAGGAGACGAGGGGAGGGGCATTTTGTGACTGGGCAATAGTGAGGAGGGATGGGTGGTACAACCAGAGCACAAAAAGACTGCTGCTTCTCCTTTTTAGTGTTCAGTCACAGGCTGGGGGGAGGGAAAAGATCTGTAAAAGTTACTTAAATCCAGCATTAAAATATTACGTCTCTTCCCCTGTCAGAAAAGGCTGTGCTGTGTGGCAGAGCTGTGTAAATCTCAGTACTGGAAGTCCTTTGGCAGGTAAAAGAGCTCCCATCCCATATTTCATGTGTGTATTTAGGTGTTTGCCTGAAATTCATCCTGCGAGTAGCAGAGCCACTGCTACAATTCTCTAGGCATTTGGAAACCAAATGACTTTTTAGGCCCATGCACACGTTGCCAATCTTGCACGGTGCACTACCGCGTATTGTGTTACGTATTAATGTGCATTTCATTAAGGCAGCCCTTTTATTTTGAATAGACTGCCAACGCACAAGAAGGGACAAATGCTACATGTTCTTTTTTGTCCAGATGCAGCAGAGAACCGCATCACCATGTATAGTGTTTTGCGTTAAAAAAAGAAGTAATTGGGAGTGTAAAATGTACTCTTCTCAATACTTTGAGCTGGCGTGTGACACTGCAGTGATCGCACAGCAGCTCTATGGATCGCGAGCTGAGCGATCACGAACCACTGATTGCTCAGCTCATGGTTTTTTCCCTGCAGAGTAGGAACTGTCAGTCAATTGTCCCTGCACAGATTCCCCTCTCCACCCCCCCCCCCCCC